>NC_085843.1:13318034-13570534 GCF_035594765.1 Anolis carolinensis
CAACACAATCCCAGTGGTCAAAATTTTGTGAAAAATGCCTTCTGTGGGAGCTCAGGGAAATTTCACTGAGCATGCCTTTACTTATGGATTCTAATTTTGCTCACATTGGCTATGGATACACTTTCCAGATCAAACTGTTTTGGGGCAGGGGCAGAGGTGTACGAATTAGTTTATTAATGTGGTTGTATTTTTTTAAATGTATTGATTCAATTAAGGAAGCCACAGTCCTCAGTTTACAAGATCTGAAAAGGGCAACTCATGATCATAGCTGAGATACTCTGGCCCGGCCAGCCACCAGAGTTAATCCAGTCACTGCCTGATCTTGATGGGGAAGTTCTGGTTCCGTCTGCCACTGTTAAAAGCCTTGGGGTTGTGTTGGACTCATCGCTGACAATGGAGGCCCAGATCACTGCCATAAGTAAAGTGGCCTTTTTTCATCTTCGCCAGGCAAGGAAATTGGCATCCTACCTTTCGACAGAAGCATTGGCAACAGTAATCCATGCAACAGTCACCACTAGGTTGGATTATTGTAATGCCTTATACGCTGGCCTTCTGAAGACAAAAACCCAGAAGATCCAAATGGTCCAAAATGCGGCGGCCAGGCTGCTTGCTGGATCATCTATAAGATCCCATATTACACTGATTCTGAAACAACTGCATTGGCTACCAATAGAATATTGGATCTCCTACAAGATACTGATCCTGACATTTAGAGCTCGAAATGGCCAAGGACCATTATATCTTTGGGACCGCCTCATTCCTTTTTTCCATCAGTGGTCACCTCGATCCTCCCAGGAAAATCTCCTATACGTACCGGGCCCTAGGGAGGTACACCTGGAAGCTACAAGGTGTAGAGCCTTTTTGATCCATGCTCCAGTTCTGTGGAACTCATGGCCTCCATATGTTAGAGCAATGTCGGAGTTGCGACCTTTTATAAAAGCTCTCAAGACTTGGCTGTTTGGTTGTGCATTTAAGTAAATCAGATCTAAATTACCAAATAGTCACTGTTGAATGTTTTTATGTTGAATGTTTTTATATTGTGGAATGATATTTTAAATTGTAAGTTGCTTGGAGCACTCTGGTGGAGAGCGACTAATTAAGAAATAAAGTGAAGTGAAGTGAATAGCTTCTGGAGGTCTCTCTTTCAAAGGGTGAGAATAACTCAAAGACAACTTGTGAGCAAATAACAACACAGGTTAGTTTTTTATCAATATACGGACTTTTGAGAACAAGTTTGATGGTGCCAATATTCCCTTTTACAATGCATTTGAATCCAGGGGTAAGCAACATGGTATTTTTATTTTATACGACAACTAGTCAGCATGGCCAGTAGTCCAGGATTGTAAGAGTTGTAATTCTAAACTACTTGGGGCAACAGGTGTGCAACTCCCGTGTTCGATCCATTTGTGCACTTGTGGACAATGTGTAAAGAGCCTGAATTTGTCTGTGTCAGTTCTGAAATTACTTTCAGAAAGGCTCCCAATTCAATCAGAAAGAAGGAAGCACAGATGGATGGATGGATTCAAACTTCTGAACAACAATTTAGTAGAATGGAGAGGACATCTGCTCATGCCAGCTTCAGCAGGGACTTCCAACACACACCCAAAGAGTTGGCAGTTCCTTAAAAGAAAACCTCGATGAGAAGACAGCAAGGTGCTGTCAATTTATATTAAAAAACAGTATTAAGAAGCAGGTCTGTTTTTTCTACGTAAACTGAAATGCTTCTAATCAAAACCATGAAGCATAACTAGCTTAAAAATCAGACAATTTGCTGTGTTCAGTTCGTCATGCCTGTTTGCAGCCAAGGGCACCCTGACAGAAGAGGAAATGTGCAGGAGAAGAAAATGATTCAAATGGTGGAAAGCTTACCGTAACATTTAAAACAATTTAAATCTCTTCCCACATGCGACAGGATTTTTTTTTGAGCATATGGTAGAAAGTAACTTTACAAAATGACAATGATGATAATATGGTTGAGATGGAGAGGAAGAAAGGCATGAATGGAAAACAATATCTGTTTTTTTCAAAAATGTGGACCATTTAATGAACAGCCAAAGAAATGCAATGAGCCTCGGGGAAGTAACCAGAGCATGCTGGTTTGCCTTCTTTTCAACCAATGAGCTTTGTAATTGTTCATTCAAGAAAGAACTTCTAAGATATCTTATCTTGTTACCCATTACAACTAAAATGCATGTTTTCTGAACCATTTTGATTTTCTTCCCCAGTCAAAGATGTGGAAAACGTCCTTCTTTTCACTCCAGCAGATTCTCGTTGCTTTTCTCTATTTTTATCACTGTATCTTATGATGTGTTCCTCTTTCATAAGGAGCAAACTGGATTAACCTATCTATCTACTCCAGGGTTGTCCACTCTGATTGACAACCAGAGTGCTTTCGCATCATATTGTAGGTTATTCTTTAAATTGAAGATGGCAGAGGCTGAAGCTAGGACTTTGTCCACATAATAGATCATGTGGTCTTCTGCCACATTTGTTACTGTCATAGACTCATAGAGTTGGAAGAGACCTCATGGGCCATCCAGTCCAACCCCCTGCCAAGAAGCAGGAAAATCGCATTCAAAGCACCCCAACAGACGGCCATCCAGCCTCTGATTAAAAGCCTCCAAAGAAGGAGCCTCCACCACACTCCTAGTTCAGCGTTCTTGTTCAGCGGCTCCCAACCTGTGGTCCGTGGATCACCAGTGTGCTGTAAGAACTAAAATATGATCTGTGGCCTCACCATTACTACTGGGGTTAATAACACAGCCCAACCAAAAACATTTTTTTCTTGGTGTCTTTGATTTTAGACCTGTTCCTGGGGTGCTAATTCAGAAAATTGCATTGGATAGACCACATCAGCTATAGATTATTAAATATGGTTTTCTGTGGGAAAGCAGATGGCGACTACTGAATGACATACATACTGTATCAGAAACCCCAAATAACCCAACAGAATCTAAAGTCGAGCAAAATCTGATTTGTAACTTTTTTGGTACTAATTTTGGAGAGTGATCCCTGATCAAGTGGTCTCTGGTCAAGAAAAGGTTGGGAACCACTGGTCTAGGTAAACACTAGTGTTGTAAGTTGCAATCTGAGACATGTAGGCTAATGGAGTTGTTTTGGAAGTTTAGAATAGAATAGATCATATCATGTGTATTGGCTTTCTGCTGGGCTTGATGACCTTCTGGAAATACCAGAACATGCATAGTAAAGCAAAATGGTGTCTGCTGCACATGCATTTGGTATAGCTTCAAAACTAACTCCAATAATTGATCTCAAGTGAAAAGAGCATTAATGACAGCTATGGGCTTAACTATGTTTTCCCCAAGGCATCAGTAAACATCATGATTACCACTTTCTTCCTTTTCTTCTTATTACAAAGATGATGATTTTGCCATTCAATGGCTATGGAATCCTGGGAATTGTAGTTTTACAAGGTCTTTAGTCTTCTCTGCCAAAGAGTGCTGGTGGTTCACCAAACTACAACTTTCAGGATTCCATGGCAGCAAAATTGGTGTCAAATTATATGAATTATATAGCGAGCAGATATATCCCTTGACAAGAATAATTCTGAACTAATGGAAATCTTCAAAATTCAAGAATTATTCTGTACAAAATTGACATGTTTTAAAATAGATTTTCTATACAAGAAATTGGGCTTCCTACACTGAGAACAATATAGACTGTACAGTAAATGTGTTTTCCTGTGCAGAAAACATTATCTAGATAAAAACCTTATGTGACATTTACATTAAACGAGTCTCCAACTGTACATAAAACTAGTATTTTCTGCATAGGAATATTATTTTCTGTACAGATATTGCTTTTTCCTATACAGAAAAGTGTTTTTTGTGCACCAGGTCTCCAGACTTGCAAATTTTTGCACAGAATATATCCCAATATATCTTCAAATCTCTCCAGTTTTAAAAGATCTTCCTACAGTATAAAGACATTTATTTTAATTATTTTTTTTGCAAATTAAATTAGCATAAGATTGCATCCCTCATTCAAACTCATCTATCTCCTTGCTCTGGCTTTCCTTCCCCAATCAGAGCTTGTCATAGTACAGTAGAGTCTCACTTATCCAAGCCTCGCTTATTCAAGCTTCTGGATTATCCAAGCCATTTTTGTAATCAATGTTTTCAATATATCATGATATTTTGGTGCTAAATTCGTAAATACAGTAATTACAACATAACATTACCACGTATTGAACTACTTTTTCTATCAATTTTTTTGTATAACATGATGTTTTGGTGCTTAATTTGTAAAATCTTAACCTAATTTGATGTTTAATAGGCTTTTCCTTAATCCCTCCTTATTATCCAAGATATTCGCTTATCCAAGCTTCTGCTGGCCTGTTTAGCTTGGATAAGTGAGTCTCTACTGTATTAATATTCTCTCAACTTCTGCCATCTGTGAAGCTAAAGATCTCGCATTCATACAAGAGATCTCCAGGTTCTCGGGAGATACCTAAGTCTTTCTAGTGATCTCTTCTTCTGTCACCATAGCAAGTAGGCTGGAGCTCACTGTTGTCTGTAGTGTTCCAGGTTCTTAGCACAGGCCATAGGTTGATCACCTGTATTATCTATGGCACATATGTCCTGCCTTTACTCCATTTGGCCATCTCCTTCCAAGACAGAAAGACAAGTGAGAGCCATCCAGTGCAAGAGCCATCCAGTCCAACCCCATGACATGGAAGCAAGACACTCCTGAGAGGTGGCCATTTAGTCTTTGTTTCTGAAACTCAAAAGGGGGAGATTTGACCACATTTGGAGAAGGCACTTTCCACTGTCAAACAGCTCTCACTCTTAGAAAATTCTGCCTAATGTTTAGATGGAATATTGTGTATTGTAATTTGAATCCATTGCTCTCGGTCATTACGGCTGCAGAAAACAAATTTGTTCCCTCTTCAATATGACATAATTTTAAGGATTTAAACATGGCTATCATGCTTTTTCTTCCCTTCTCCAACCTAAATATATCCAGCTCCCTAAGCTGTGCCTCATAGGGCATGGCTTCCATATTTTTTACCCATTTTGGTCACCCATCATGCTGGTTCTAAGATACTTATCTTTATTTTCTTATTCTTATTATGCACTGGAAGTCATACACATATATAAATGATCAGAAATGACCTCACTATGATTCACAGATACAATTTCCATGCCTTTGGCAGGAGGAAAAGCTACACGGATGGGCATCACTTATCTGGCTGTGCCTGCCTCCTCTCAAGCTATGCTCATTACGGGAATGTGACGTTTGAGGCAGTGCTGTCAAATGGATGCAATGGAGCTGGGAGATACCATGAAGTGACATAATAGAAACATTTGTTCACTTGCTTGTACTAAATTGGAAACCTCCAAAGCAATGAAATGCCGCTGGACGGTGTTGGACTTAATGTTCCTGCCATGGCATTTTCAATTTTAGCGGTCATGTCTTTCTCACAGTGAGGCGAATCGGAATGTGACATTTCTCTCGCTGCAAAAAGATGTCATTACCAATGCCCATTGCCTCCAGAAGAAAAAGGAGAGCAATTCTACACTTTGTAAAATTGTCATAAAGTGTTTGGGAATGGTTGGTAAGAAGAAGTTTAAGGGCTGCCGCTGTTTGTAAATTAGGTTGTCTAGCTCATTACATGCTGAAATGATGAACTATCACAAAAAAGATTTTCAAATGCAAAACATTAAATACATTAGAAGAGCTGCAAGGCCAAGAACAAGCCACGAGAGTAAAGACAAAGATCCACCCTGAGGAAAAGTGTTCTTTCCATACATCAAGGGAACCACTGACTGCATAGGCAAACTGATGAAGAAACACAACCTACAAACTATCTACAGACCCACTAAGAAAATCCAACAAATAATACGTTCAGCAAAGGAAAAGAGGGATCCTCTCACCTCTGCAGGAGTCTACCGTTGACAGATATATAAATTCCACTTGCCTAGTTTCCAACAGACCTCACAACCCCTGAGGATGCCTTCCATAGATGTGGGTGAAACGTCAGGAGAAAATGCTTCTGGAACATGGCCATACAGTTCACAAAACTCACAGCAATCCAGTGATTCTGGCCATGAAAGCCTTCAGCAACACTAAATACTTGATTAAAATGATCTTAATTAAATATAGTGTCAGAATCAAGTAGCTATTTAGATGGTGTTTGAATATAACTCCTTCCTCACCACTGGCAGTGCTAAGTGGAGCTGCTGGCATCTATCATCAACATCATCTGTATAGCTACATGATTCCCACTATGGAATGAAATCTTTTTAAGCCAAAGGTTCTATCACCATTTTCAGACTTCACAGCACAACAATGTTAAACTGTATACATGCTTCTGCACCAGACAAAAATACTCAACTGTTTCTGTGGGAAACTTATATGTGAAAGTCACTAATAGGATGCCAGCCATTGTTTTTCTAGTCACTGGGAAAAACACAGATTTGTATCAGGCAACAGCACACTGTTCAACACAACCACAGAAGCAATGCACAATTTTAGCAATTTTCTGCTCACAGAAAGAAAATCTTTAAAACCCATGAGGTCTCATCAACCTATTTGCAATTTGGACTTATTCTGCGCAAATTCTGCACGATGCTAATTTGCACAGAAAAAAAAAAGGATTCTGATCAGGTAATAGTATTTTCTAAGCAGGAAATATTTCCACGCAGCAATATTATTTTCTGTACAGTAAATGCTTCTTGTACACAACAATTGTGTGCAGAATAAGTCCCAAAAGGTGAAGATTTTTTGTCATTCCAGGTTCCTTTCTATCAGAGTTTCCCAATACTTAAGAAAAAAATGAGTGTGTTTTCGGTCACGGTATTTCAAATATTTCCATCTTTGTTATGCATTATTTATGTTTGTCATTCCATGCTTTCAAAGCTTTACCAGTCGGACCATGTTTGGGGGACATTTTCGGAATATTTTAAAATGTATTTTCTATCCTTAGACATAACACTTGGGCCATCCTCCTTCTTGCCTTCTGCCTGCCTTCTGCCTTCGTTGAGCCATTCTGCACCAGCTGCCACTTCCTGACAAAATACAAAGGTAGCCCCAGGGAAAATGAATGCTAGTAAACACAGTTCAAGGTTACCAAAAGTCAAGAACTAAAGAATATCAATGACATCACCATCTTCCTTCCAAAGTAACTGTTCAAGGAGAGAGGAATAGTTATACAGTTAGGGTCTTTCTTTTCTGGAAATCCCAATGACTCCAAAACCAAAACCTTTTCTCACTGGTAATGGTTTCACATTTGAGGAGAGGGGGCTAGAGCCTTCTGAGTTTTTTCCAAGGATCTCTTGCTTTACTACTGTCAGAAAAGGAAGGAGGAGAAGAATTCTGAGTTTTGTAAATTGACTTATGCAAAGTACCGTAAAAAGCCGACATCAGTAGAGGGAAATGTCCAAATACACAAACTGCCTTATATACTCATGTATAAGTCTAGAAATCTTTGTTTAAAAAAACAAACCCAAAAACCTTGGTTGACTTATTCTTAGGTCAGTGTGAACACTCTACCTTAACTCTTAATAAAATGAACCTTCTCAACATAGAGTGGCAAAATGCAAGGCCATAATCCATCCTAGGAGAACCTAAGAGAAAGCATGGGGCCGGGCTGTGGTGCAGGCTGGTTAGCAGCCAGCTGCAATAAATCACTCTGACCAAGAGGTAATGAGTTCGAGGCCAGCCCATGTCAGAGTGAGCACCCGACAATCAAAAATGAAATATAGCCCCTGCTCGTTGCTGACCTAAGCAAGTCGAAAGATAGTTGCATCTATCAAGTAGGAAATTTAGGTACCACTTATATGTGGGGAGGCTAATTTATGACACCATAAAAATCATCCAGCCGCCGTTGAAATGAGGAAGTGCCGTCGCAGTGGATAATGAAGCAGTTGCTCCCCCTGTGGCCGGAATCAAGCATATTCTCAGGAAGCTGGAAGCTGGAGAAAGTCTAAATTGCCTCTGTGTCTGTCTCTGTCTCTGTTCTATGTTATATGGCATTGAATGTTTGCCTTATATATGGACAATGTGATCCACCCTGAGTCCCCTTCGGGGTGAGAAGGGCGGAATATAAATACTGCAAATAAATAAATAATAAATAAACACCAACACTCTCTATGCCAGGGCTTCTTAAACCTTTTTTTAAACTCATGACCTCTTTCCTCCTGATAATTTTTTATGTGACTCTGGATATATAGGTATATAAAATAAGTATAAAAATCAAACAATTACTAATAACAGATCAGCATTTGTGAGGCTTGCTAAACAGGTTGATTTACAGCTTAAGCATCTTCTGCAGAGTCCACTGTAAACGCTGCAATAGAATAGAATAGTTTTGTCATTGTGCTACTGCACAAAGAAATGACATGCCTCCCCCTGCACTCACCACAAAATAACACATCCATCGCTTCACACCAGCACCACCACCACATAGCTTTCAATGCCACATCAGTGTGAAACCACAGAATTCAACATAGTCACAGCTCTAGGATAAAAATATCATTCAGTCTGTTTGTTCTTGGTTTTGTCACCCTGGACCATCTGCCAGATGGCAATAATTCAAAAAAAGAAAAAAAGAAAGAAAAAGAAGAAGAAGTTGTTGCTAACAGGTTCATGTAAAATTCTAGGTGGCATCCGGAAACCTTTTATTATTGCCAAATTTTGAGTCTCCAACATTGAGCTAAAGCGACCCCATTTGGAATCAAGATCCACAGTTTAAGAAACAGATGTCTCTTCTCTCTGCCACAGTGCCATTTCTGGTCTATTTGAATTAATGGTTGGGAAAACAAGCAATTTTAGGCCTCAAACCAACAGTTGACTTGTAGATGAGATAGGTTTATCACAAATATATATGTTATATTATATATAGTTTGCAATATTAAAACACTTCAAACCTCTAATTAAAAGAATAAAATGCAACTAAAAAGACGGTAAAGGTAAATAGATAAATAAATAAACAAAAACAAAGATAATATAAGAAGCAAAGGAAGTCAGGATAAAATGAAAACTAAGAAGGGAAATATTAAAAAACAGAAGATGAAAAAGGAAACCCCCCATCATGAATGGAAGAAAGACGGGAAGGAAGGACTCCAGAGTAACGAAATGAAACAAGGAAAAGATTGAAGAATGAAAAGGAAGGGAATCTCCAGGAAGATGCCCAGAAGTCCAAATTATTTTATATATATTCTCTATTCTCTTTTTTCTTTCTTTTTTCTTTCTTTTTTCTTTCTTTCTTTTTTTCTTTTTTCTTCTTTTTCCTTTTCTATCTCACTATTAATCATGCTTATTATCTTATACCTATATTTTAATATGTAAATGGAAAATTTAATAAAGATTATTTTAAAAAAAAGACGGTAAAGGTATTTAAAAACCTTCTGTATTAATATCTGCCAGAATCAAAACGATATTATCTGCTGACAGAAGGACAGCAGAGAGAGCTCCCTCCTGGCCTCTCTGGGAAAGGAGTTTCAGAGTCTTTAGACAATCACCGAGAAAGCCCTCTCTCACATCCCCATGAACCATGCTTGTGAAGGTGTAGAGCAGTGGTTCTCAACCTTCCTAATGCCATGATCCATTAATACAGTTCCTCATGTTGTGGTGACCTGCAACCATCAACCAGCAATTATTTTCATTGCTCCTTCATAACTGTAATTTTGCTACTGTTATGAATTGTGATGTGTAGGATGTATTTTCATTCACTGGACCAAACTTGGCACAAATACTCAATATGCCCAAATTTGAATGCTGGTGGAGTTTGGGGAAAATAGACCTTGACATTGGGAGTTGTCATTGCTGGGATGTATAGTTCACCTACAATCAAAAAGCATTCTGAACTCCACCAACAATGAAATTGAACTAGTCTTGGTACACACAACTCCCATGACCCACAGAAAATACTGGAAGGGTTTGGTGGGCATTGACCTTGAATTCTGGACTTGTAGTTCATCTACATCCAGAGAGCACTGTGGACCCAAACAGTGATGGATTGGGACCAAACTTGGTACAAATACTCAGTATGTCCAAATCTGAATACTGTTAGAGTTTGTAGAAAATAAACCTTGAAGGGAAGGACAGACGGAGAGATCTTCAGCCTTCTCTGCCAAATGGGTTCCTAAGACCATCAGAAATATGTGTTTTCTGATGGTATTTGGCAACCCCTCTGACAACCCCTCTCGACCCCCCACCCAGGGGTCCTAACCCCCAGATTGAGAAACGCTGCTGTAGAGCTAAGAGAATGAGCCTTATAGATCTGTATCAAATTGCAAACATAAATGTAGCAGGGATATGATTCCACTGCCTTGTTGTCCTTGGATGAAAGAGATGGTCTATTGCTAAGAACAGACAGTCCCGTGAAGTCCACTTCTGATATATATACACACACATACACATATACACACACACACACACACACACATACAGAAGAGTCTCACTTATCCAACATTCTGGATTGTCCAACGCATTTTTGTAGTCAATGTTTTCAATACATCGTGATATTTCGTTGCTAAATTCGTAAATACAGTAATTACTACATAGCATTACTACGTATTGAACTACTTTTTCTGTCAAATTTGTTATATAACATGATGTTTTGGTGCTTAATTTGTAAAATCATAACCTAATTTGATGTTTAATAGGCTTTTCCTTAATCTCTCCTTATTATCCAACATATTCACTTATCCAACATTCTGCCGACCCGTTTATGTTGGATAAGTGAGACTCTACTGTGTGTGTGTGTGTATATGTATGTGTGTGTATATATATATACATATATATATATATATATATACACACACCCTGTTTCCCCTAAAATTAGACATCCCCAGAAAATAAGACCTAGTAGAGGTTTTGCTGAATTGCTAAATATAAGGCCTCCCCTGAAAGTAAGACCTAGCAAAGTTTTTGTTTTGAAGCATGCCCAACGAACAGAACACCAGAGCATGCAGAATCGGTAAATGTACCATAGAATGTTGTACATGGAAATAATCGTAGTAACAAGAAATTCTTGATAGGATTCACAGTATGTCTGGTTATGCTGGGTTGTGATGACAACTACTGTACAGGATATAATAAATTTCATTTTTTGTTCAAAAATAAATGTGAATTCTTCTTCATGGAAAACTAAGACATCCCCTGAAAATAAGACCTAACGCATCTTTGGGAGCAAAAATTAATATAAGACACTGTCTTATTTTCGGGGAAACACAGTATATATGTGTGTGTGTGCATTTTTCGAAAAAGATGGATGTGTTAATGAATGTGTGGTTCTCTAAAGTGTGTGGCCACAAATGTATCTAAATATTTTAGAATTTTGTGCTGCAGCCAGTTGCGAGGTTTGCACATTACACAGATATTTACATGCATCTTCCCTTCCTTTCATATCATGCCTTACAATTTGGAAATGCATCTGTTCCAAATGCCCCTAAGTCCATTTCTGTGTTTGTTCCAAGAAGAGCAACACAGACAATTAACCTAATTTCTCACCTGTCCTTATTTTACAAGCCAAAGAATCTAAGTTCGGTCTTGCAATCTTTAACGAAAGGCTGCTAGACAGCAAAGCTTATCTCAGAAGTGTTTACTAGTCAGAGAAAACAAATATGGACTGGGATAAAAATCAGGTTTTTACTGCAAGAGAGTCTCATCAGCCCACAAATGCATCTGCTATTTACATTCATGTGAACCAGACCTAAAGATGCTGGGGGACTGACAGACCACAAGAAGCAAGGATGAAACTGATGAACACCCTCAAGGCTCCCATGCCAGTTCTATCTTTGGCACAAACTTGACCTTTCGTTTGTTCTTCATGCCTCAAAAGGCAAGAGTCCAGCCCGAGGCTAGACAACCATTGGCACATGTGGCCCAGACAGGAGAAACTGGCAGAAGAAAGAGGAAGGATGAGCTAACTGTTGCCCTGTAGCCAGAAGCTGACTAGAGACTGGCGAGCGTCTATGTACCAATGGGCTCCATCACCCGTAGCAATCTCTAGGCAACCAGAGGGCCTGGGGCAAATCCAAAACACATGAAGTGGGAACAGGGATTTTGGAATGATTCTTGTCCTTAATCAGAAAGAGAAAAAATGGGCAACAGCGGTAATATTTTTTCTATTTTTTTCCAAATAGCAAAATCATGACCAAGATCCAGTTAGAGGCTTAAAGTCTTAGTAAGTGGACAAGCATCTGCAGGGTTTAAAATTGAGCAGTTCTGTAACATTCATATGTTTCTTCTAGTGGTGTCACTAGGGCTGGTGTCACCTGGTGCAGTAAGTCATGGTGTCACCCCCATAGACCTCCAACCATACCAGCCGACACCACAACATTGTCGCTAAAATACCACAAACTCCCAAGTATCCATACTCCCTGCCCTTCCTATATACTGAGATTGTGTGTATGTACACACATTATTTGTTCCTGCTTCAGCACCTAGTTCCTCACACCTGATGCTTTCTGGGGACTGCAACTGTCCAGAGCAGGAAGGACCAGGAAAACACATCAAAAAATCCAAAATATATGTTTAGTACAAGCAAGACAATTATTAAGTTTGGAAAATTCAGAGCTTATAAACAATGTTTGTTTCCATTGTATATCTACACTGTAGAATTAATGCACTTTAACCACCAGAGCTGAATGATATTGAATCATGGGAGTTGTAGTTTCACAAGATCTTTAGCCATCTCTGCCAAAGAGAGCTGGTGCCTCACCAAATCCCAGGATCCCATAGCATTGAGCCATGGCTGCACAGCGGTGTCAAACTGCATTAATTCCACAGTGTAGATGCAGCCCTGCCAATGAAATGAAAGAGTAAGCAAATGACAGCTTCTGTGGCATAGAGGTTTGAGTATTGAATTTCTACTGAAATCTGGGAAAAGGCCAGGATTCAAATTCTCATTTTGGCTATGAACATGCAGAGTGCTTACACTTTATATCTGAAGAGGAATGTGCATTCCCTGAGATGAACATATTTTCCATTCAGCATCAGGAAATGTATCTCTCAGCAATCAGAATGGCAAAATAAGCCCATCTATGCATTCACAAAACAAAGCATGCCACACAAAAGCATGCGCTATGACACCCATCTATCATCGCCTCCTCCCTTCTCTCAGATGCATACAATTTCAGGTAGAAGCTACCATTACGAAGGCACATATTACATTTTGGCATGCAATGAAAAAAAACACACACAAGTGGCTGTTGCTGGAGTCAAGTCATTTTAGCCAAGGGTGTTTGGCCAGGAGGAGATGGGCAAGAGTGCGCTGAATCATGGCAAAGAAATTCAGCTGAGAAGGGAAGGGTGAAGCCATCCTCCACACAAAGCAGAGCAACACAGATGCCTTCTTGTTTTGCATTACTGAACTATAGGTACTTGCTTGTTCAACATTACTCCCATCTTGCCCATCTCTCTTCTCCACACCCATGAATGGTGTCACTCCCACAGTGTCATCTGGTGTGACCTGACCTTCCACACTCCCAACGAACGCCACTGGCTACAGTTACATTACTGTGCAGGGGATCCAGGAAAGTCATTGGTGCAAGATGGGAAGTACTAATCCTACTCTATTCTACTTTGGTCAGACTTCACCTGGAATACTGGAACCCCTGGTGGTGCAGTGGGTTATACCCTAGTGCCGGCAGGACTGCCGACAGGTTGGCGGTTCGAATCCAGGAAGAGGGAGTGAGCTCCCTCTGTCAGTTTCAGCTCCCCATGCAGGGACATGAGAGAAGCCTCTCACAAGGATGGTAAAAACATTAAGCATCCAGGCATCCCCTGGGCAACGTCCTTGCAGATGGCCAATTTTCTTACACCAGAAGTGACTTGCAGTTTCTCCAAAAAAAAATAAAAAGGAAAATAAATAAAAACAAAAAAAAACCCGGAATGCTGTGTCCAGTTCTGGGCACCACAATCCAATAAAAAATAAGCTAGAACATGTCCAGAAAAAAGGGCTAGGAGGTGACATGATAGCCTTGTTTAAATATCTGAAAGGATGTCACATTGAGGAGGGAAGCTTGTCTTCTGCTGCTCTGGAGACTGGAACATGGAGCAACAATTCAAATGGGAGGAAAAGAGATTCTACCTAAACATTAGGAAGAACTTCCATCTGACAGGAGTGTTTCGATTGCATGTTCTTGTATGGCAGGGGGTTGGACTGGATGATCCTTCTGGTCCTTCCAACTTTATGATTTGGTATTCCTATGAGACTAATTCACACTGAAAATTGGAATTGATCCCACTGTCCATTTGTCTCATTGTGCATCAGGATATAAGATAGGAATTGCCAGTGTACATCAGCACAACGTCAGACTAGACATCTTAGCAATTCACTAATAGTGTTTCTTAGAGTCTCTGCTCCATAGCTAAGTATACATGTCATTATATAGCATGCACCATGATAGAAGATTTTGGCCCATTTATATAATGTGTGTATGAATGTGTGTAATTGAATATCTTTTGCAAAAAGAAAGAAAGAAAAGAAACCTCCACAAATGTAAAAAGTCACACAATACTGAGCAAAAAATCCCTCACAGTCAGATGCAGTGGGGAGAAAACTTCTGAAACAATTCCATCAGTTGATGAAACTCTGTCACAAAGCAAAGACATTTCCCCTGGCAATGACTTGACCTATTAGGAGATTTCAAATAAAGCCTCTTTTTGTGCATCCGTCATACGCCTTTGCAAGTAATCTATCATAGAGAATCACAAGAAATACAATTGCCACACTAAAAAGATCAGGAACAATATACATCAGCTGCAGGTTATATCAAATATAAAGCCAAAAGTATCACTACAGGAGAGGGCAAAAATGAGGGTATTGGCCTTCAAATATGAATACAGCCTCCACAATGGAAATTTCTGTCCACTGAGCATTTAGAAATATAGTTTAGGAGTCTAAAAGGAGAGACAAGGGGTATTACCAACAGATTGCAAATGCAACAAATATATATATAGGTGTGAGGGATTTTCAGTGTGTGACTCTTCAGAATCTCAGAAATTTGAGGACTGAAGGAATATTTCATGGACATGAGAATTATTATTTGGGATGACAATTTTGGCTGCAGTACAAGAAAAAAAATATTAATTGACGAAAACCCTTTTCGAGACTGTATAATTAATACAGTTTGATAGTACTTTAACTACCATGGCTTAATACTATGGAATCATGGGCGGGATAGTTTGGTGAGGAACCTGCAATCTTTGGCAGAGAAGATTAAAGACCATGTAAAATTACAACTCCATGATCTTGTTACATTCAGCCACAGTGGTTAGAATTGTGTCAAACTGCATTAATTCTGCAGTCTAGATGCACTCTAAGACTTAGGGAATCACATTAGACCTCATTTTGACAGCTGCCACCAAAGCAATGTAATCTCAATTTGCATACAATAGAAATCAGAGGAATGTCCTGGGACAGAAACCAATCCCATGTTAAGTAAAGTGAGAGGCTGGAAAAATCAGGGAAGAACCAACCAAACACATTTTTCAGATGATAATAATAATAATAATAATAATAATAATAATAATAATAATAATAATAATAACAACAACAACAACAATAACAACAACAACAACAACAAAATTACGATCTGCCAACTGCAAAAGGCCACCCTTCTGGGATCTGCGCACATCATCTGAAAATGCATCACACAGTCCTTGGGAAGTGTTCGACTTGTGATTTTTTGATACGAAATCCAGCATATCTATCTTGTTTGTTGTGTCATAAATAATAATAATAATAATAATAATAATAATAATAATAATAATACTTTATTTGTATCCGCCCTATCTCCCCAAGGGGACTCTTGTGGGAGACCTATGAGGGGATAAATATAAACACCAGAGCTTGTCCACTGAGTTACAGCACATCTGCACGGACCACTCAAGTCAGCTCTGTGGCAGCCAAATACCGGATGGAGCTGATCTATGATAATGTGGCGAAAGGCCTTCTTAATGTTGCATTGCTTCGCATTAGCCAAAGCCAGCAGAGAGTCCAAATTCTGTCCTAGAATCTGGAGTATCCCTCAACATTGAATGCATCTGAATAACTGGGCTGTTTCCATTCTGGAACCACCCACAACTGCCATTCTATGTTTCCCAAGGCTCACTTACCGTGCCTTCCCATCCGCTGTGTTGTTGTAGTCTCTGACTGCAACATGGGACCTGCCTGCCTGCCATCACCTTGTCACCCTGACCAATGTAACTCCTGGCAAGGTAAGGGTGGCTGTCTGACCCATATCAGGGTCAATCCAACATATGCCATGCTGGATTAGTCCCAGAATAGCTAGTCAGTGTAAATCCACACTTAGACATGACCAGTTAGATACAGAGATAGAGGGCTCGTCCACACAGCTATATAACCCAGGATGTCAAGGCAAATAATCCACAATATTTGCTTTGAACCAGATTATCTGAGTCCACACTGCCATATAATCCAGTTCAATGTGGATTTTATACAGCTGTGTGGAAAAGGACAGAATTAGCTAAAAAGTAGAGAATATCTGAACAGGGTGAAGGAGTGGGAAAAAAATCTGAATAAGGTTTCATGGGAACTGATTTTTTTTCATGTCAGGAGTGACTTGAGAAACTGCAAGTCGCTTTTGGTGTGAGAGAATTGGCCGTCTGCAAGGATGGATTTTTGATGTTTTACCATCCTTGTGGGAGGCTTCTCTCATGTTCCTGCATGGAGCTGGAGCTGATAGAGGGAGCTCATCTGTGCTCTCCTCGGGTTGGATTTGAACCGGCAACCTTCAGGTCAGCAACCCAACCTTCAAGTCAGCAGTCCTGCCAGCACAAGGGTTTAACCCATTGCGCCATTGGGGGCAACTGATGATGTATAGTGAGTTCAAGGAGAAGAAAAGTTACTTTGCTTGAAACTTCATTACTTGTGATGAACCAAGGACAATTTTGGTTTGTGGTGTGCCACTACAAATAATAGGTGGAAACCTTCATATTGGAATGTCTCTCCATATCAAAAAATCTCTGCTAGATAGAATGTCTTACACTGGGTACACTTACTATACAGAAAAAAGAATGGCTCTGTTCAGACATACTATTTTTCTACATTCAAGAAATATTTTTGTTTGGAGAAAGCTCAGACCATGAAAATTCTCCACCTGGTGCCTGACATCCAACTGCTCTGCAATCAAGCTCTTCTTCTCTGTGACAATGAAACAGGAATTTAACCAGCACCTGGGTTACTAATGTGTATGTTTCCAACTAAACCTCATACCCAGAATGCTTGGGTGATAAAATCAATATTTGAAATGCCAGGAGGTAAGAGCTCCAGCTTGTTATAAAAGCTTTTTTTTTTAAAATCGCTCTCACACACAACGAGTAAAGCAAAATTGTTCCAGGCAGCAAAACTGGAAATGAGAAGCTTGTGAGGATTTCCCCATCAAACTAAAGCATTTAATTTCCTTTTCTCCAGCATACTTACTTGTAAAGTCAAGCTTAATTATTTCTTACTGCCTTATCAAAAGCTTAACGGATATGCTAAATTTAGGTCTTTTCAACACGGAGTTCTTAAGATTTAAGCCTTGTGCCGAATACCTGTTTCAATCCAGTCCTGTTCAAAGACGGTCTTACAGAACCTTGATGTGGGAGAGGGAAACAAAGAGCAAAATCCTATACATGCCCTATGCTAGCAAGTAAACTTTTTTGAGGGTCACACGGAAGCTGATTGGAGGCAAAAATATTGTCAGCCAAGATTACCTAAATTCCTCAATGCTTTAATTCCTTCCTGCCTACTTTCAACACTTAGAATGGTGCATTTTTGCTGCATTAGTCCATCAATAGTCTTCCAGAAAAAGCTATTTTGCTCTGATAATGGGTGCCCTGCTCCAGTTCAAAATTTTTTTTCCTGAAAATACATAGCAGAACTATACTGAATCACAGAGTTGGAAGGGACCACAAGGGTTATCTAGTCCAATCTTATGTCCTGAAAGAATACAACACTAAAGCCATCCAACCTGTGTTTAAAGATCTTCAAAGAAGGAGAGTCTACCACCCTCTTCATCCTCAAGGAGTTTCTCCTAACGTTCAAGGGGTATTTAATTTGATCCATTGTAATTTGATCCCTATGGTTTGTATCCTAGTCTCTGGAACAGTAAAAATAAGATTATTTTTTTTCATGTGTCATCTGTATGCAAAGGGATCCTATAAAAACTTACAGACTGAGAGAACAAAGTTGGTGGCATAAGCTCTCACAGATAATGTCAACTTTCTCAAATGAAATAGACTTAAAGTGCCATGATGGCGCAGTGTGTTAAAGCGCTGAGCTGCTGAACTTGCAGACCCAAAGGTCACAGGTTCGAATCCGGAGAGCGGAGTGAGCGCCTGCTGTTAGCTCCAGCTTCTGCCAACTTAGCAGTTCGAAAACATGCAAATGTGAGTAGATAAATAGGTACTGCTCTGGCGGGAAGGTAATGGTGCTCAGTCATGCCGGCCACATGACCTTGGAGGTGTCTTTGGACAACGCTGACTCTTCGGCTTAGAAATGGAGATGAGCACCAACCCCCAGAGTTGGACACGACTGGACTTAATGCCAGGGGAAACCTTTACCTTTACCTTGCTTCCATATATAGCTAAAACCCATGTCAAAGTGAGTTAAAGTAACCCAATTTTTGGTGTTGGTTCTAGTCTCTACTCCCTAACTCAAACCCTTGACTTTCCCTTGGAGGTGGCTACATGCTATCCTGATTAAAATCGGGATAGCATGAAGCCACGTCCTTCATCCCAAATTTAGCCCCTAAAACTTACCTGAAAGTGGCTGCCAGACACAGAAACTACTTGTAAAGTTCTCCTGGTGCATTAAAATGGCACGTGAGGAGAAGGGAGGGGAAATGAGAAGAACTTTACAAGCAGGCTGTATGCCTGGCAGCCACTTTCAGGTAAGTTTTAGGGTGAAATTTGAGACTGACCCCGGGGGGGGGGCATCCTGACACCTTTGGGCTCCAGGAGCCTAAAACTGCGAGATGGCTGTGTATATTGACCCTCGGTGTTGCAGAAGGTCCAATACCTCATTAGACCCGGATCTTTCACTAAGATCTGGATCTAATAAGGTACTTAATTAATGTGGAGTAAACTGGCAAAAGGTTTACTCCCCATTAATTTTCCTTTAACTGAACCCGTCGTTTGGTTGCCTCTATAAAATGAGACAGGTCCCATGTTTTTGGCCTGTTTTGATGGGTCTTTAGTCTACTAAAACTTATGCTTCTAACTTTGTTCTCTCAGTTAGTCTCTAAGGTGCTATAAGACCCTCCTTGCATATGGATATTCCATACTAACACAACCATGCATAGGAAAGGAAAGTGCACACTGAGAAAAATGCATTGAAAAGTACACTGGAAGAAGCATTTATCCAAATATGCATGTATTCTCATGCAAACAACTTGCAATCTGACATGAATGAAGAATAGGAAGAGAATGCCAGTGTTGTAATACATTGCACCCTGAAACTGCCTCTCTGTGCACTTCTCCTTCCTGTCAACAAAAGTTATGATGAGGGAGGGGAACTGCATATTGATGGAAAGACAAAGGGGAATAATTCTCAATGTTACCAAAGAAAGTGTCCAAATGGCAGTACTGCTTCTAAGCAAGTCTAGCATGACCATGTTAAGCTATGGGAGCAATGACCTGAGGACAGCACATTGGCAGGTTGAGATTGTATTTCCTTAGATCGCCAATACCAGGTTTTAGTTTATGATCATATTTTGTGAATTAACATTAAGTCATATGTCATTGGTTTGTATATAATGGGAAATGGTGGTGCAATGCAAGTTAGATCTTTGCAGTACAAGGGAAAGAAGAACCATGCATCTATGATTTCATAAACCATGATTCCTCCAAGGCTAAATAAACCATGGTTTATGAAGATCAGAATCATATAATTGGAAGAGACCTCGTGAGCCATCAAGTCCAACCTCCTGCCAAGAAGTATGAGAATCGCATTCAAAGCATCCCTGACAGATGGCCATCCAACCTCTGTTTAAAAACCTCCAAAGAAAGAACCTCCACCACAGTCCAGGGAAGAGAGTTCCACTGTTGAACAGCTCTCACAGTCAGGAAGTTCTTCCTCATGTTCATGTGGAATCTCCTTTCCTGTAATTTGAAACCATTGTTCCGCATCCTAGTCTCCAGGGCAGCAGAAAACAAGCTTTCTCCCTCCTCCTTATGACTTTGCTTCACAGATTTATACATGGTCTTCATCATGTCTCCTCTCAGTTTTCTGCAGGCTAAACATGCCCAGCTCTTTAAGCCACTCCTCATAGGGCTTGTTCTTCGGATCCTTGATCATTTTAGTCGCCCTTCTCTGGGTGAATGTGGTGAAGGCCCAAATATAGCCATTTGATCTGGCATAAGTAGTTCCCTGCTTTCTTATATAACTTTGGATGTTACACACACACTCACACACATGTGGGCAAGATCCTTTTGTGGACTATATACACAGAATCAGGTATCAATAATTACTTTAGATAATATAGTCCCAGTGTGTCTAGTTTTCCCTTCAGTGGCCATGCTGGCTGGTGGGAAAGAGAGAGAGAGAGAGAGAGAGAGAGAGAGAGAGAGAGAGAGAGAGAGAGAGAGAGAGAATTTCCCATAAATAATGGCATTTGTTTCATTTTTACTGTTACCTTTTGGTCCCTTGAACAGTTTGATTTCAACAACTGTCTCCAAAATGGGTCTTCTCCGGCGGACATATAGTCGCACTATGGAGCCGGCTTCTTTGAGCGCCTCAACAGCTTTGCTGTGTGACACCTCCGATACATCGACCTCGTTCACCCGCAAGATGCAATCATTGACTCTGGAGAGAAGGGGGAAATAACAAGAAGCGAAGTTGAAGAGTCTAATTTCAAAAGGAGAAAGCATTTCGTAAGCAGTACAAAACACATTCTTGGATTATTGGAATGTTTTCAAGAGAACGGGGCCGGCACAGACATGCAATGGTGGAATACCCTTGTCTCGTATACATCGGGAAAAGGCAGGTATTTCTTAAGTCACATTGGCAGTCATTTATAAAAGTGGTTCCCTGGGGAACAACAACAACAAAAAACCTTCCTGTATGCTCAGCATGCTTTTTGCTAACTCTATTAAGAAGCAAACCTGTCCGTAATGAAATTACATTGAAAGTCATTCTATTGCCTCCTGGAATTTTATTCCATAAGGAAATTAGTTATTGAGATTAATACACCTACGGCAAGCATCCGTTCACCATTCAATACTTTGCAGCATTCACCTTGCGAAAAGGAAAGTGCTCTTTGTTCATTTTAGTTCAATATAATAACATAATATAATACAATGTAAATAATATATCAGTGCATTTATTTTGCTTCCCAAAATAACTGAATTATTAACCCTAGATTTGCTTTTCCCTCTGAGATGAGAAGTGCATGGACTATCAAGTAGCAATGCCCTATTCTAAAGTTTCTGGAGTTCCCATAAACTATCACCATTGGCTATACTTCTCAAGGTTGTTAAGGGGATTATACATCCTAGGATTACTGAGAGATGTAGGTCAAAACATCTAGAACAGTGGATCTCAACCTGTTGGTCCCTTGATGTTTTGGCCTTCATCTCCCAGAAATCTTAACAGCTGGTAAACTGGCTGGGATTTCTGGGAGTTGTAGGCCAAAACACCTGGGGACCCACAGGTTGAGAACCACTGAGAGGAACAAAATTGCCCATGCCTGCTCTAGAACAGGAACAGACACTTGTTAGAGGTCCAGGAGAAAACTTTGGGACCCTTGGAGATAGGAGGAGCATAGATTATCAAAAATGCAACCAAGAAAGTGAAACCCTTGGAGTGACTAGAAGTTCACTTCCATTTTTAAATATAAGCAGTACAACCCTTGTACACACAAGACCAATACCCGCATTTTTACCTAACAAAATATCTAACAAAATATATCATCTCAAGGAATTTTGAAGATTATCCCAGTGATTCTATAGTATGCTTCCACTGGAAGTTACCACAGAATGGCATTGGAGGACCTAGGACATCCCTAGAGAACATTCATAAAAAGTTCTAGGTCCTCCAAAATGATTCTATCGAAAGTTGTTCATTTCAGTGGGTTTCACTATTATCCACAGTTTCCTGTTCACATGGTAGGTTTAGGAACATAACTCCTCTGGAGACAAATATTGTATTGTATCCTTTAGACTTAAAGAGATTGTCTTTTTAAGTAACACGGTCATTGGTGGGCCTTACTACTTCGCCAGCTGATCCAGCAATCTTATTTGTGTCATTGAATATATGCATACAGGATGTCATCTGCAGCTAAACAACATACTTAAGGAATGAGAAGTCTGTAATCCTGACCTGGAAGCCAGAGCAACCACTAGCCAGATATTTCAACATGGAATATCATGGTCTGTCTGACTCGCATTAAGTGTCATTTCCTTCAGCTCCAAAATATTTCATTTGCAAAAATTACAAAATCTGAAAAGCATTTCAGGAATGGGATATTCTACTTGTATCGTCATCCACTGAAGAATACTGGAAGTAGAGCGCTCTAAGCAGCTGTCTTAGATCCAGATCTTGAGCAACTGAAGACAGAATTCTAAATCTTTTGTTCATTTTATATTTTTAAAAAGTTCTCTTTGTTAATCACTCCTATATGAATCATCTTCCAACTCACGATCTCTGCCTAGAGGACAGTTCTTAACACCATCATCCATTTAAAGGTGTTGACAATGAAATGTTCTTCACTGCCACCGTGCATGCAGATCACTTTTGCTTTTGGCATATGAAGTAGGAAAACGCTGAAATGTTTTGCTAATTTATCGACAACTGCTTATTTCATGAGCCTTTTCACTTGGTATGACGGTGATATCAGGAAAAACCATATTCAAGTGGGATTGATTTCCTTTTCACTACTCAGTGGTGCATCGGGTTAAACCGCTGAGCTGTTGAACTTGCTGACCGAAAGGTCGGTTGTTCGAATCTGGTGAGCAGGGTGAGCTCCCACTGTAAGCCCCAGCTTCTGCCAACCTAGCAGTTTGAAAATATGCAAATGTGAGTAGATCAATAGGTATTGCTCTGGTGAGAAGGTAACGGTGCTTCATGCAGTCATGCCGGCCACATGACTTTGGAGGTGTCTATGGACAACATCGGCTCTTCAGCTTAGAAATGGAGATAAGCACCAACCCCCAAAGTTGGACACAACTATACTTAATGTCAGGGAAAAACCTTTACCTTAGAACCATGGCAGATTGCAGCATTCAAGTACACTAAAAACATTTTGTACGCAATATTTTGGGCTAAATACCCACTACTATCTCCAAGACATTATCTGCACTTTTTTGTTTGGAAGAAACACACACATTCCACACATATCAGGAGACATAGTCTTTCAGACAGTCTGGGCACAAGCCATATAGGTTATCACCAGCACTTTGAGTTGTGCCCAGAGACAACAATGCCAACAGCAAGAAAGATGGATGGATGCAAGGATGGATTTCAGTTCAGCTCTACTATATGCTTTGGCCACTTTTTAACCAAGCAGAGGCAAAAGCTTTTTAACAGTTAGTCTCCAATGTGAATAGCTATCAAGGGGCAAAGCCTCTTTTTTACTACTACACACAGGCATGCACTAGTCAATGACATAAGCCACTAGGGTGCATATGGGCCATTGCCAAGAACGTGTTGTCGAAGGTTTTCATGGCTGGGATCACAGGGTTGTTGTATGTTTTCCGGGCTGTATGGACATGATATCTCACAACCTCTGAGGATGCCTGCCATAGATGTGGGTGAAACGTCAGGAGAGAATACTTCTGGAACATGGCCATACAGCCCGGAAAACATACAACAACCCATTGCCAAGAACACTTGGTAAAATACTTTCATACAGCCTCTTTATGGAAGTTTTGATTTGAGTGGAAATGAGACAGCGGAGGCTCCTGGTTAAACTCTGTTGACGTCAACAGGAATATATTTATTTACTTCATTAATGAATTGATATTTTAGGCCAGTTTTACTTAAAACACCTACCAAATGTAGCACCAAATCTTTATGGAGAGAAAAATAAATCTAGTTTCACAATATGGCTAAAATATGCAGCAACTGATTTTTACTGTTAAGAATACAGATTTTGAAACACTTTGGGAGATTTGGCTGAGAAATGACCTGCTGAAAATGGGGGGAAGCACCAAATGAGTTTTAAATCATAAAGACCATCCAAGAAAGCACTTATGTCAAAAGCTGATACTGGCTACAGTGCAATATTTGATAGTACACAGATGTGTGTGTGTGTGAGAGAGAGAGGGCATCCTAATTTCTTCCAAACGAATAATACATAATTAAAAATACATCTAAGCATACATCTGCACTATATAATTGATGCATTTGGATACTACTTCAACTCCCATGGTTCAGTGAGGCACATCACTCTTTGGCAGAGAATGTTAAAGACTTTGTAAAACTACAACTCCCGTTGAAATGGCATCAAACTGCATTAACTCTGCAGTGTAAATGCAACCACTGTTTCAGGTTGGCGTATTTGATCTTGTATTGATAGCAGCCTCCCAAACTGATTGTTGCTACTAATTTTACAAGATCTCCAGCCTTCTCTGCTCAAGAGTGCTGTTGCCTCCCAGGATTCCCTACATTGAGCCATGACAATTAAAGTGGTGTCAAAAATGGTATTAATTCTACAGCGTAGAGCTGGCCTTAGATGGCAGGCATAACAGATGCATATAAAAGAGCAGTAGCTACAGTTTTGAAAAGATCCTACTATTCCTCTTTAGAAGATAATGAGCCTTACTAATAAAATACACACACCAAACAAGACGGAGCATTTCTATTCCTCTTGCTGATGAGAGGGATTCCAGTCTGGCAGTGACTCATCGTAGGTTTGGTACTCAAGCCAGAATACCAAGCCTACAATGTTTTATGGAGCAGAAGTACATAAGGTGTGGTATCCCTCTTTCTCCTCCATATCCCAAGACATACCAAGCAGCAATTTTGTCACTGCACCGTGAATACTAATCAACGCTTTCCATCTGAAGACCTGAAATTCAGGATCAGCTCCATTTAGCTTGCAACACAGAAGGGCTGGCCAATGACATTTTGCTGCCTGAAGTGAAGAACAAGATGGCACCACCTCCTATGCCATGTGCAGAAACAGATTTGACTGATGGCTGAATTTTCTTAAAAGAAGTATCTTCCACCAAAGTCAGGTAGGAAACCTGCTGAGTAAGGAAGTGGTCAGGGTTGGATACACGACACACACAACTTTGTTACTCATTATCGCACCACTACCTTCTCCCGAGCCCCTGACTACCTCAAATGGAGTATTGTGTTCAGTTCTGAGTGTCTCATTTTAAGAACAAGATAGGCAAATTGGATTGGGTTCAGGGAGGGCCATCAGGTATGAAGAACAAAACACGTGAGGAAAGGTTGAGGGAATTGGAAATGTTCAATTTGGTGAGTAGAAGACTGAAGGGTGACCTGACTGCACTATTGAAATATCTAAAGGACTGTCACAGACAGGAGATTGCAGGTTTTTAAATTTATTTTATTTATTTATTATTCAAACTTATATGCCACCACTCCCCTAGGGCTCGGGGCGGCTTACAAGAACAGGCTACAATCTAACAATTTAAAAACATCTTAAAAAAATCTTTTAAAACATCTTAAAAACACTCCCCCAGGTTTGCTCCCTGCTGCCCCAGAAGGTAGGATTACATCTAATGGTTTTTCTTTTCAGAGACGTAGATTTCAGCAGAACATTAGAAAGTTTCTCCATATCTCACAATCTCTGACGATGCCTGCCATAGATGTGGGCGAAACGTCAGGGGAGAATAAGTCTAGAACATGGCCATACAGCCCAGAAAACATACAACAACCCATTAGAAATAACTTTGGGCGTCAAAAGTGGTCATGCAATGGAACAAATTCGCTGGAAATCTTCAAAAAGGGGCTGGACAGCTACCTACTGGAGATGCTCTAACTAGAGTTCCTGCATTGAGGATTCAATGGCCCATGGGTTACCTTCCAACTCTATGATTCTCTGTACCACCACAAATGGCTGAATCATGCTGCAAGAAGAGTGGTTCTGCAACTCAGGAATGTGCTGACTTATCCAACTGTATCAGGGGGAGGAAACTATTTTTGCACTTACTATAGGCTACAGTGCTTGATCTTCAGGTGCAAGGCATAGATTTGGGTATTAAGAAATGACTCAATTTCGTTTTTTACACACACATAAGCCAACATGACATTGTGGTTGAGCACTGGACTGCAGCTCTGGAGACTGGGGCTCCAATCCCCACTCAGCCATGGAAACCTACTGGGTGACTTTTGGCATTCTCTCAGTTTGCCTTCAGGTCACCATAAGTTGGAAACAACTTGAAGGCACACAGCAATAAAAATATATTTCTCGCCCATCCCCACTGTAAAGAACTATCAATTAAAACATGAGCAAGGATATCAGATTAGATCGGAATCATTTGCAGTGAACTTGTGGGTATTTTTAAAGAAACTCTGCCTTGTATTACTTCCTTAGACAGCGTTTCTCCCATGTAATTCAGCAAAGCCAAGCTCAGAGCTCATTGGCCTTCCCAACATCAAATCAAAAAAGAAAACAAATAGCTGATAGTTGGATCAAAGGTACAGTGTCTTGAGAATACGAAAAGGCTGGTATTTATTCATAGGATTGCTATAGTTATATCTTAGGGCATCCAAAGGTCAAAGGCACATGCTTGAGCAGCAATGTGGTAGCTATACGTGAGTAGTCAAACTGAGCAATTGGTCAGGGTTAATGGCCATGCTAAAATGGTGAGTCACATACTGGCAAATTCTGATTTCACTTTCTATTATTCACTTGTTATTATCTGATGTGAGTGGAGTTGCATGTGGAATTATCTTCCATCTTTGCTGCACTTTTATCCTAGGGATTTTTGCAATCCTGGTAGAATTTCTGTAGATATTTCAACATGTTGGATTTCCTGTTTGATAAGGTACATGAGGAATAGCTCCTCTATTTGTTATCATACTACATTAAAAAATAAGATGAACAGAGATTTGGAAATCTCTTACAAATGGTAATGATGTAATGTGGGATTCCCTAAAATGCTGTGCAAGAAAACCTAACATTGTGCTGGGAACTGAGGTCCAAAATACCTGGAGGAACACAGTTGGAGAAACACTGCTCTAGGCAGTTGGTTTTCATTGCCCAAAAACTCTTAGTATCTATGTAGAAGTTACTTTGAATGTTCAATTGAAATCTACTCTCCTATAACTTCAAACCCATTAGATCTGGTTCTACTTTCTAAGAAGGAAAAAAACAGACCTGCCCCTTTCTCTCTGTGACAGTCCTTGAAATCTATTTAAAGAGTGCCTTCTCTTCACCAAATGGAATATGTCCAACAATGTCAACCATTTGTGATATGTGTTGTTCCCCAAAACTCTTATTATCCTTATCATCAACTTATCAATACCCTTCTCAAAATGGTGGTCTCTCATCCCCAAACACATCTGCTCAGGAGTCTGTGGTAAACCATTACATCTCAATATGGCTTTAATAGTACCAATACTGCTAATAGACCTTACTGCAGTACAGAAAGAAGACTGACCTTTACGTTAGGAACTAAAGAACAGTGACGAGGAACAGAGAAACAGAAAGAGCCAAAAAAAGAACTGAACAGTAATGTATATGAATGTTGAGAAAGACCCTCCACCATCTGGTCTCAGCAGTAGAAACTTTACTAAATGTCAGTGGCATTTATCACATCTATGACAGCACAGAGACAAAAATGAGTCAACCATTTTAATAATAAGGGATTCTTAGAGCAAGAAATTGGGCACTAAGGAAATGTTAATGGACCAACAAGTGGTTTGTGGTGGAGCGCGGTACTGTGCGTTTCCCACCTCACATGCCTGGGCATCTTCTGCCCTGATGTGGTTAGCTAAAAAAGGAGGTAACACACATATCAGAAGAAACTAACACAAAAAGCCCCTTTTAGACCAAATATAAAATACTGACATATAGTATGTAGTATGTAGCAACTTCTTACATCCCAGTTTTTTTCAACGGCCTTTCCGTAAAAGAACTTGCAACTTGATGTGCACTGACTTCTTTATAAAGCAGTTCCAATGCCATATCTCATGAATACATTACTTAGAATTACTTCTTTAAGTCCTTATTATACTTTCAAAATTCTTACCATCCAGAAAGCTATTTCTGTCATTTGAAAAGGATATAATGACAGGTAAACACCAGGATTAAATACAATTTTTGTCCACATCAGCAAGCTGCATACCAAGGCAGAAAACAGGTGCCTCATTTTTTCCAAAGACGTACAAAGAAGAACCAAAGTGTTCTCCGTGAAAGAAACTGACTTGTCAGCAGACGGCAGTAATTTCTCCTTTCAGTTTAGTGGAGTGGAAAGGAGAAATGGGGTGAGATTTCTTTCAACCCTAGTCTCTCTGGATCCAAAGAAAGATCAAGATGCCAATACTTACTCCGTATTCCTGGCTCTAACAGAGCTTGCATGGTCACCGAACTTTAGGGATTCTCAGATATTTGAATTCTTAAGAAGATCCCACCCTTCCACAAAAAAGATGCTGTAGAATGGATGATGTTGAGCCTCACACAGAAGACAGATTTCCCAAAAACTTTGGAAGGAAGAGGAGGAAAACTTCACTGTCTAGTAAAAAAAATCACACCAGCATTTGCCACCCATCAATCCAAGAATCTGAAGAGTAGCTCGCAAAACACTTGAAACCAGCTTGCATTTATGCAAGAAAACCAGTTGCAACACATACCTCCTAAAAAGCCCATTCCAAGTTTGCTATGTTGCAAATAACTTTCATCTCCTTCTCCTTCTCAGTCTCTCTCCAGCTTTCTTTGTCTTTGACACACACACACCAACAAATTAAAGAGTTATAACAAGTCCCCGAGGCAAAATTCCACCTTTTTCAAAGACAGACTACTACAATAATTCAGATGCGAGAGGATTTCCAACCTGCCAAAGGCAGAGAAGGGAATTGCAAAAAAAAAAAAATCAACAAAAAAAAAACTCACTGAACAGGCTGCTGTTCAGACAGGTTTTTTTAAAATAAAATAAAACCACACCCTTCATCAACATGGTCACTGAAAAAAGAGTTGCAAATTACTGCACACTCCCCCGAACAGGCAGCTCAGTTCTTCCTTCTGAAGTTGATTAGACATCATTAGAGACTACAATGAAGAAGTACAAGTTTACCATTATTTGTGGTGTTTGCAAACAATTACCTGATTTGAATTTGGGTAGAACAAACTTTTTTTTCTCAAAAAAGGAGAGAAGATTCAGTTGGAAGAAAGCACTGAAGCAAAAGATGAAAATAGAGGAAATTTCATGTCCACTGAGATTTGGTTTCATTACCCATCATGGAAACAAAGTCCCATCATATACAATGGCATTTAAAATGCCATCCCTTATATAAAGTTGTAAAATAATGGTTTGCTTTCGGGGAATTTTAAAGAATATTTTCACGTCATGGATTGTTGAATCCATGCATGTAGAATCCATGGTTACAGAGAGCTGGCTATGTGGGGAAAATATATTTGTTTTTCACACAGGAAAACCACATATTTGCAAAAAAAAATGCATATACTTCATGCATTCTGCACACCTCTGTGCATTTTGTACCAATTTGCTGGGCATAAAAGCCACCTGCAATTTTCTTGCATGTCTTTCCTTAAAACATGGATAGATTCTGCATGGAAGCAGTGGATTTCATGAAAAATACATGTTGTCTGCCCCAAAGCATACTTTATGTGCAATGAAGCCACATTTATTTGTGTGGGAATGAATTTTCTCCCATTAAGGGTAATAAACTATTGTGTGTTTATAAGGATATTTCTACCAAAAACAGAAGGAAGAATAACGAAATAGGAGAACAAAGGGATTCTGAGAGCTGTAGTCTTAAAAAGTAACCTTTTCAAGCTGTTCTCAGGCAAAGTTATTTATTTGTTAATCAATATCTTAAATTGATTTATTTCCTATCTTTCTCTCAAGACTAGGGCTCAAGGCAGCTCATGGCAGGATTAACCAAATCACATAGAGATTAAAAATGCAATATTGAAATATTATAGTCCTTAATGAAAACGTAATATGCAATTGTCAGTTGCAACGCATAATTATCAGCTCTCCATCCTATTTGTATACATCCCTTGTAATTTTAGGGTGCATTTACTATGTAGTATGAATGAAGTTTGACACCACTAGAACTGCAATGGTTCAATGTTATGGTATCATGGGGGTTGTTTTGGTAAGGCACCAGGAATTTTTAGTAGAAAGAAGGCTAAAGGACTTTGTAAAGCTACAACACTCATGTTTCCATAGCACTGAACAATGGCAGTAAAATAGTGTCAAGCTGCATTAAGTCTACAGTGTAGATGCACTATTATTATCATTATTATTATATTTATTTATACCACGCTTTATCTTCCCAAAAGGGACTCAGAGTGATTATTTCACTTATGAATTTATACACATACCCTGTTTCCCCTAAAATAAGACATCCCCAGAAAATAAAACCTACTAGAGGTTTTGCTGAATTGCTAAAAATAAGGCCTCCCCCAAAATTAAGACCTAGCAAAGTTTTTGTTTGGAAGCATGCCCAACGAACAGAACACCAGAGCATGCAGGATCGGTAAATGTACCTACCATAGAGTGTTGTACATGGAAATAATGGTAGTAACAAGAAATTCTTGATAGGATTCACAGTTTGTCTGGTTATGCTGGTTTGTGATGACAACTACTGTACAGTATATAATAAATGTTCATTTTTTTGTTCAACAATAAATGTGAATTCTTCTTCATGGAAAAATAAGACATCCCCTGAAAATAAGACCTAGAGAATCTTTGGGAGCAAAAATTAATATAAGACATTGTCTTATTTTCGGGGAAACACGGTATATGCCCTTTTCTATGCACAAAAGTTTAGGACATGAAAGAAGAGCCCTCATTAGAGGTATGTGCAGTATTTGTTCCATTTGTTTAATTCGTGTATTTGTTTCATACTGTCCAGTCAGATGGCACAAAACAAAAGAGCCCATTTTTGGATGAAATAAAAGGTGAAACGAAAGAGAAAGTTGCACGTTTTCCATTTCTTTGTTCGGTTTTTGGGCCGCGTGGCTTTTCTCACGTCGCCCAGGGAGATCTTCCACATGCGTCAGAGGAGGAGAAGGTGATGTTTGGGGCTTTTGGCCAATCAAAGGCCAAGGAAATTGTGACATTGTCAGGATATTTAATGGGGCGACTGCCCCCAAAGTGCCCATTGTGGGTGCGTTCTTTGCTGGTGCTGCTTGGCTGCCTGGTTTGCTCCTGCTTGCTCAGCTCACTAGTATTAGCCCTCATATAGTCCATGCAGATTATTTATAAAATCAAAATGTTCCATAAACCATAACAATTCGAACGCTTAAGAATTAAAACTGAAATGTCTTTCTCACTTCAGATAACTGTATTTGCAGACTTAGCACAAGATACACGTGTGGGAGGTGGGTTCCTTGGCCAGCCTGTAATTTTGCAAAATGATGTCACATCTATACAAAGACCTGTGTGCCTTTTATACAACTTCAAGTACATTTTCAAAGATTCATGTAGATGAACAAAGCAATGCTGAGCAAAGATGAACATTTGGCTACACAAGATGGGATGGAACTGAATGTATGGCATTTGCTTCACTGACTAATACTACACATTGTAAAGATCTCAAGAGTTTTATCTTTTCTTCCACTACAGGGCTATTTAATCCTCGTAATTGGTAGAACAGCTCAGAGAGCTGCTGACAAAACATCATCTGGGTTAAACCTCGCAATACTCGTTTTTGGCCTTTGCAGCACTCTCAAACCCACAGTGTAATTTCCCGGGAGAGATTTACTAATCAACTCGAGATGTTAACTCTTCCTCCACAAGAAAGTTTCTATACCACTGGCTAGATGATTGATTTTTAAGTTGTACAGCTCTTGGCATAACATCAATTAATCCAGGAACCAGTTATTTATTTTTGGAAGCTTACAAAGGCACAAAGCAGGCTGTGTTGTGTCTCTTCTGTCCTCAGATTTTCTAAAGTATGGGACCCCCAAGTTTGGAATTGCCTCCAAATCTGCATTAAAGTTGTGTGATGGATTTGCAACAAAACCCATGCATTTTGTAATGCCCCCAAAACCAATTTCAGTGTTCATATTAATAAGACTTTTGTTTCAACCCTTTTCAGGAAATAACTCAAATTCAAAAACTGTCAACAACTGACCCCTTCCAACTCTATGATTTTATGGCTCTATAATTTTGGGAACCGTTATTGTGTAAAAGTTTGAGTGTTAGATGACAAATCTGGAAACCAGGGTTCCAATTACAGCTCAGCCATGGAAACCCACTGGTTAATCTGGGGCAATGTCAGCCTCAGAAGAAAACAAATCTTGACAAGAAAATCCCATGACAGGTTCACTTTAAGGTTAACATAAATTGGAAATAACCTGAAGGAACCCCACAACAAAAAATGAAACTAAATTATTAAAGATACAGCCTCACTTTGAATTAGAACAAGTCACGTTTGACCCCTACTCCCATGATCCTCAAAGTACTTCTCTATTCCTATAATCCTCCTGCTCCCATGATCCTCAAGGATCTCCTTTCCTCACATTCTTTTCCCCACACAACCAGGAATGAAAACAATTCAAAATTAATGCAGAAAGACCTCCTTGAACAATCAAGACACAATTGCAACAAGATGCTCCTTAATACATCTTCTGACCCAGGAGGGTCCAAAGACAAGGCTGGGAAGGCTACCTTTTGCAGTTCAATGGCTCAACACATGATGCTGCAGTCCACAGACTCCAGCAAGATGAAGTCAACCTATGCCTTCTGTTCTCCCAGCCAAACATATCGAACTCCTTAAGTCCATTCTACATAAAGCTTTGATCATATAGATCAGCGGTTCTCAAAGTGTGCTCCGTGGAACCCTTGTGGCTCCAAGAAGCATACTGAGGGGCTCCGCAGTTCCCTTCCCTCCAAGCTTTCCCTCCTCTCTCCTGGAGTTGCTCCTATTACTATTATTATTACAAAGGCTGAATTGGGAGTTGTTCGTGTATTTTTTTCAATTAGTTCACACAAGCCCTCTCCATCTGTCAAAACGTTTGCCCATGTGTGATTATATATATAAAATAAATAATATAATATGCACATTTCTTGGGGTTCCATGAGAAACTTTTGCTTCAAAAAGGGCTCAGTGGCTGAAAAAGTTTGAAAATCCCTGATCCAAATTATCCATCTCTGGACATGGTCCTGCTTATTAATATCCTTATCAATATTCTTCCTGAACTGTCATGCCAGAAAGGGACACAATATTCTGAGATGCTGACAAGCTGGAAAGCGTCCAGAGGAGGGCAACTAAAATGATTAAGGGTCTGGAGAACAAGCCCTATGAGGAGAGGCTTAAAGAGCTGGGCATGTTTAGCCTGCAGAAGAGAAGGCTGAGAGGAGACATGATAGCCATGTACAAATATGTGAGGGGAAGTCATAGGGAGGAGGGAGCAAGCTTATTTTCTGCTGCCCTGCAGACTAGGACACGGAACAATGGCTTCAAACTACAGGAAAGGAGATTCCACCTCAACATCAGGAAGAACTTCCTCACTGTGAGGGCTGTTCGGCAGTGGAACTCTCTCCCCCCGGGCCGTGGTGGAGGCTCCTTCTTTGGAGGCTTTTAAGCAGAGGCTGGATGGCCATCTGTCGGGGGTGCTTTGAATGCGATTTCCTGCTTCTTAGCGGGGGGTTGGACTAGATGGCCCTTGAGGTCTCTTCCAACTCTACTATTCTATGATTCTATGATTCTATGATTCTAGGCGAGCAAAATAGAGTGGGTACTATGACTTCCACCAATCTGACACTACAGTTTGGGAGTGCCCATTCGAGCTGCACATTCACACTGAAGATGGTTTAACACATTTCATGATGTGTGGTTGCAATATCATGGATTGCATTTGCATGTTCAAATAGAGTCACACAAAAATCCTTTGTCTTTTATAGATTGAGTGGAGGAGTGATTATCCATGGCTACCTAGGCAGTACTATCCAGGGGCGTGATTAAAGTTAAGAGTCCAATATCCATGAGGGAGATATTCCTGGCCAGATTGCAGTTCCCTGAAAACACTGATACAACCAAACACTATTTGATAACATGATTTTCAGTCCCACTATACCAAACAATCACATTGCGATTTCTTGAGCAGTATTTTCTATTGAAATTTGCAATTTCCTTTAATGCAATTCTATGGTAGGCATACAACAGGATTACCTGGAGGACCTAGAAAATTCCCAGAGGGACCATTTCCCACAAGGCACAAATAAGCGAAGCCTTGGATGTGAGTTCCATGGCTATGGGCTTCTTACTCCATCTTTGACATAGACATTTATACAGACATTTTAAATAAGAATTTGCCAAAATCCTCACCTTTCTTCATAGAGCAGAAGAAAATAATGGAATTTTGATCTTTAAAAGTAAAGCTGACAGATCTGTCCACCCAGGGTCAATTGTGAAATTGTGTAATTGTGAAAAATCTGACTTTTGATCTGTATGTATTTGAGGATAGAGATGTATTAGGTGACTCTATTGAGACAGAGTTGCCATGTCTTTTTTCTGACAGTCTCCACATTTTCAGCAGATAAACACTTAGTTGTTACAACACATAGACCTCTCCATGCCATGTGGGAATAGATGAATTCACTAGATCTGGCTTGCGCAAATGAAGCATTTTTAATTAAATAACATTTATTTTTGAAGACTTTACCAAAATCAACTAATGTCTTCAGATGAAAGAATTTGAGGATGAAAACAGGAAACAGTAACAGCTGTTTCTTCCCATCTCTAATCTAAAGGATAAAATAGTTCAAGATAAAATTAAGCAAGAGAAGAATGAAAGATCAGAAAGAAAAGCTACTGATTGGATGAAGAGCAAAGAAGGAAAAAGATGGAAGACTCCTATCTCCATCAATATGGTTATCAGCTTGGCAATTAACAGAAGCAACATTTGGCCCATGATAATGAATGCATCAAGTGCTTCATTATGAGGCCCTTTGGTTTTATTTTCATTACAAACTCATGCAGACTGAGTTGGACTTTTCCCAAATAATTCCCTTATGAACTTGAAAACACTTTGAAAGCTGGGTGAATGCCAGGATCATTTCTCTTCCATTAGCAGTGGAAGAAAACAAAAAAACAAAAATCATACACAAGATAGCTGAAATGATCTGACTTAAATGAGCTCATAAAACATCCTAACATAAATCAGGGCAGTATTTGCAGGCCGTTAATGCAGGCTCTAATTGAGAACTTCCTGCTAAGCATGCATGTTGGTTTTTAATGGGGTGAAGGGCTCCTATCTTGATTAACTTATAGCTAAATTATGCAAGGCACTAACAGACTTGTCAAGTAACTAGGAAAAGAAACAAGGAGTGGTGGAGACTGATGAATTATGCCAATATATTCCAATTGTTGCTCTTGTTAACTACAAATTGGTTGCCTTTAACTTATGGCAACCCTATGAGTAAGATATCTCCAAGACTTCTTGTTATGAACAGTTCTACTCAGGTCTTGAAAACATACAGCAATGACTTCTGTGAGTGAGTCTACCTCTAATGTGATCTTCCTCTTTCCTTACTCTTTTCCACTCAGTTCAGACTTGATCTCTCTTTGACCCATGCATTTCTCTTGATGGTAGTGAAAGACAAGCATTTCTGAACAACCAAAATTATCACAAAGGTTGGATTGCCTACTATATAAAGCTGTTAGGAATTGTGAGAGTTGAAGTCCAAAACCCCTGGAGGGCCAAAGTTTGCCCATGCCTTATCTAGAACCATAGAATCATAAAATAATAGAATTATAGAGTTGGAAGAGACTACAAGAGTCATCCCGTTCATAACCCCATTATGATATGTAGGAACTCGCAAGCAAAACACTATGTTCAACAACTTCTGAAGATGGAAACTCTACCACACTCCAAGGAAGCTCTTAGCATCCGAAAGGTCTCTTTAATGCTTAGGTGGAATCATGTTCCTTGTAGTCTGAATCCATTGTTCCATGGACATTGTTCCCTGTGGTCTTTTCCAACTCTGTAATTCTATTATTTTATAAAACACATCTCTAATTCAACTCTATAATTCTGTGATTCTGTGATACTCACCTCTGGAGTAGCAGAAAATAAGTCAATCATATCTTAAACATCACATCTTTTCAGATATTGAAACATGGCTATAATGCAATGGTTCTCAATCAGTGGGTCTCCGGTTGTTTTGACCTATAACTCCCAGAAATCCCAGCCAGTTTACCAGATGTTAGGATTTCTGGGAGTTGACGGCCAAAACATCCGGGGACTCACAGGTTGACAACCAATGCTATAAAGTCTCTTTTCAGTCTTTTTTCTCTCACCTAGCTCCCATAGCCATTCATAATAGGGCTTGGTTTCCACCTTTGACCACTTCAGTTGCCCTTCCTGGACATGTTCCAGCTTGATAATATTCTTGTGCCCAGGACACAGTATTCCAGGTGTAGGCTAGTCAAAGCAGAACCTAATAATACTATTATTTACTTTAATTTAGATCCTATACTTCTATTGATGTCACCTACAATTGCCTTGGCTTATGTCCCTAGTTCTGGAAGACAAACAAAACAGGGACCTTATAAACTTGGATGATCAGAGCAAATGCTTGGCTGGAACTCAATTGACAGACCCAGTCTTTTAGACTCGAACATGCCCATCTGTATTTTATAAGTAATTTTATGAATGTCTGATGTATTTTAATAACTTTTTAATTGATTCACACTGTATTGTACAATTTTATATATGTGTTTTATTGTAAGCCGCCTTGAGTCCCCTATTGGGTGAGAAGAGCGGGATATAAATATTGTAATAAATAAATAAATAAATTACTGTACACTTGCCCTGAAAAGCCAGCTGCCAATGGCCATCTTCCCCTTCATGTTTTTTTTCTGCCCCAAATCTTCCTTTGCATTGTTTTTCCCTATTTGTCTATGAGATAGCAAGGCATTTCTGTCAAGACTCTATAGACAGTTTTCTCCTTTACTTGAACAATTTTTGCCTGACATCCTGTTAATGACATAAATTATATTATGAGTGAGGTTGAATGATTCACCATGGTATAAAGAGTTATTCTGTTGACAGCAATGGAAGCAGAGTAGTGCACACAACCATGCTGTATATTGCAGCTGCTCATTGTGCATTGCAAAGACACACTGCAGTTGCACATAGCAGAACTGTGCCCAATCACTGACATCTGTTGCCCAATGTTGCTATTTCATAGAGCAGTAGTGTACAGCTCATATCTCTGTATGAGAATATTTGTACTACATTGAAGGGATGTTAGATTACATACATTGCATAACATTGCAATACTTACATAACTACACTTTTGGCTGCCTTGTTGCACAGAGCTGTACCATAGGTCATTTACACCTTTTGCATCTGACAACCACTTCCGTGCTTGCTGTCAGTGCATGTCTTTGCTACACAAATGGAAAAGGTACTGGTTTCATATTGCTGATACCACCCTTCACACACACACACACACACACACATACAAGAGAAAATTATCTTGTTATACTGAACGCATGCAGTTTTACGAGGTTTAAGGAACTCATGACAGACCAACACATTGTGAATGTTATGCAAGACTTCTTTGCATCTCTACCCAACAGTTTGCTTTGAGTCATGGCTAGGGATGTGAGGAAATCTCTCTGAAGCTAGCCATTTGATCTACTACCAGATCTAGTTACACAGCATTTTAAATTTCCAATACTACTACCAGCATCATTTCACACTGAGGTATTATGGGAAATGTGAAAGAGGCTAGCCTCAATCAGATATCACTACTTGGAATTACTGCTGGATAAATTCACCAGGATCCAGAAATAAAGGACACCCATCAGACTATACTTAAACCAAGGTCACTTTTAAGATAGTGAGCAAGTTTCACATTACTGATGACCTCCCCTCCATTGACAGTTATCTGTGTTGGCTGATAGTGGTCTTCCAGTTCTTTCTCAGTCCTGTGCCTTGGGATCTCTTGTTGATTGGAAATGACAAGAAATGACAATGGGATGCTTAAGTCATTGGGCCAATACTGAGATTAAAAACAACACCAATAAAAACAGCCACCTCGAACCATAAACACAAGGAAGCAATAAAACATGATTGCAGTGCAAGTGTTATAAAATATAAAGTTTCCCCCAGTTTCAAGGATAAAAAGACAATTCCTTCCTTATCTTTAGAGAGTCTGCCAGTTGGAATGGCAACAAATGGCTGAAGTGTTGGATGCTCTTGGGTCAGTGAGCTACATGCTATACCACTCCATTCCAGTCTCTTGACCTCCTGCTTTGTCCTGCTTCTTCAACTATCCCAGTGGTTTTCAACTTGTGGGTCCCCAGGTGTTTTTGCCTACAACTTCCAAAAATTCCAGCCAGTTTACCAGCTGTTAGGATTTCTGGGAGTTGAAGGCCAAAACATCTGGGGATCCACAGGTTGAGAACCACTGAACTATCTACTGGGATTCTTTGACCACTGAATATATTCCAGCTGCATTTACACTTACAGAATTAAGCAATAATAAACTGCAGTATAAGAACATCCCTGGAACGCTTTTTATCTCCAGATGGATCGATGAACCAAACTATATTGGGGATGCCAATACAGAGGATTTCTGTGAAATCGATTTTGTTGGTCACAAGGTTGGGTGCCTTGTTGTGATCTTTGTGAGGGAGATCTTTCTAGCCAGTGACACAACAGTGGGTCTGCTACACCTGTGGGCAATGAACTGGGCCAGATCCAGCTTGATCCATATATCCACAGCTAAAAAAATCAACAGATTACCCTGGAGCTTCCACAAAGCTCTGGAGTCAATTTCATTTTCCCTTGTTCCAGATTAATGGCTAGAAGAAGTGAACCCAGCCATATGCCATGTGGATTCCCCACAGCGGTTGCAAGGTGAATTCAATTTATTTCGCTCCTGTAGACACAACCTCAGTCTATAGTGAACTTTTTCTTTCAAAATAAATCTTGCCTTCTGTATACCTTTAGGGATTTCCATAAACCTGCCTTTAGACTCATCTTTCATTTGCATTAGAATCTGTGCTTGGAGAATGAGCCTGCTATTATAGACAGATACTTTAAAAACTTATTGGTTGCAAACTGATGTACAGCTACCTCAACCCTAATTTACCCTCCAACAGAATTCTTTTCTCAAACAGCTGAGTCATACAGACATAGTATGTCCAGGATAAGCTTTACCAGCATCACGTACTTAAGTTTCTTTGAAACAGTTTGCTTTTTGAGCCTCATTTGCAGGAGACGTAGTGTGTCGCATCAAAGAAAAGCCATGACAGAAAATAGATTGCCTTGCTTTTAACTTGGCAATCAATTCTGTTCCAGTATTTCTCTAATATGAATCAGACAATGCAAAGATTACACAGTGGGGAAGAGAATTAGATGTATTTTTCTTTACGCTTCTCCAGCTCTGCTTACTAAATGCAAGGCAAGCTGGTTAACTATGTGAAGATCCTATCGGACTATACTGAAGTATTAGATTCAATTAGAGTATATTTACTGCAGCTCTACTCACTAAAGCCTGCTCACAGAATGATAGAATAATAGAGTTGGAAGAGACTACATGAGCTATCTGTCTAACCCCCTGCCATGCAGGAAAAGCACAATCAAAGTACCTGTTCATGTGAACACAACCAGGATTATGTGTCGGGACGATCTTACTAAAATCCACACAGCATTTCTACTCGCATATGTAATTATGTACTAATTCTCAACAGATGGAGAAAGTTCAGCGTGTAAGCTGTATGAGCCACAAGACAATTTTTGTAGCCCCCTTCCTTTGTACTTATTTCTAATGAGAGATTTTTCTTCTTCTTATGTCTTCAAACACTCCCTAGGAGATATGGGAATGGGCAATTTGGCTGCTTCCTCGGATATCCTAAACCAGGGGTTCTCAAACTTTTTAAGTGGAGGGCTGGTTCACGGTCCTTCATACTGTTGGGGGGCCGGACTATGAAATGGTCCAAAATTAGGATTTGTTGTTGTGTGCCTTCAAGTCATTTCAGAGTTAGGTCAACCTTGAGTCTAAAGTTTAGGACAGAGGCCAGGTAAATGACATTGGAGGGCTGCATCCGGCCCATGGGCCTTAGTTTGGGGACCTCTGATCTAGACGATCTCATAAGACCATAGGAAAGCAAAGAGACCTCCAAAAACCATCTAGATGGTCTCATAAGACCATAGGTAAGGAAAGGGACCCTCAAAGGTCATCTAGATGGTCTCATAGGACCATAGGTAAGGAAAGGGACCTCCAAAAGCCATCTAGATGGTCTCATAAGGTCGTAGCTAAGCAAAGAGACCTTCAAAAACCATCTAGATGGTCTCATAAGACCATAGGTAAGGAAAGGGACCCTCAATGGCCATCTAAATGATCTCATACAGCCATCAGAAGACCATAGATAAGGAAAGAGACCCTCAAAGGTCATCTAGACGGTCTCATAGGTAAGGAAAGTGACCTCCAAAAGCCATCTAGATGGTCTCATAAGGCCGTAGCTAAGCAAAGAGACCTTCAAAGACCATCTAGATGATCTCATAAGACCATAAGTAAGCACAGAGACCTCCAAAGACCAGGTAGACTTAGGTCAACCCTAAGTCTAAAGTTTAGGATAGGGGCCAGGTAAATGACCTTGGAGGGCCGCATCTGGCCCCCGGGCCTTAGTTTGGGGACCCCTGTCCTAAACCAACCACAAGAGGGACAAATGTTTGGTGAAATTGTTCCCCATCTTTGTTAGAAGGCATTTTGGTGTGGTGTGAAAGTTTCATCCTTCGAGGTCTTTTTATGGAACAGTGAGGCTTCTGAGGGCCCTTCCACACAACCATATAACCCAGAATATCAAGGCAGATAATCCAAAATATCTGCTTTGAACTGGGATTATTTGAGCCCACACTGCCATATAATCCAGTTCAATGTGGATTTTATACAGCTGTATGGAGGGGGTCCTAGTCCCTTACAGATGGCAATTCTTAGTTTAAACTCTACATGCATCATTTTTTGAAATAGTACCATATATACTCATGTATTTGTTGATCTCATGTATAAGTTGAGAGCAGATTTGGGGGACAGAATTATGGATTTTGATATGAATAAGTCAAGTGTCTTTCTGAAGTGCATCTTCAGGGAGATGGTCATCCCTGGCCACCACCACCACCATTTTCTCACCCAGGCATTAAAAAAAATGCAGAAATGATGCCATGGTGGAGAGAGCATAATGGGGGGGAAGGGGGTCGGTGCTTCTTCTAGGTTCTCCTGGGATGGACAAAGCTCTTATCTTTTGCAACTCTACTCAGTGAAGGGTTCCTCTTTTAAAAATGAATTAAAGTACAGTACTTAGCTTGACCCATGAATAAGTTGACCTAGTTTGATGTGGATCCTTTTTTGACTAACATTCTAGACGTATACATGAGTATATACTGCTTTGTTTATTTAGAAAAGAAATAACAGCCTCAGCTGCGAGGCTATATAATGTTTCTGGCTCTTTTACAGGATGAACGAGTGTTGACTTGATGCTTCAGCCCCACTGGATAGAATTGACATTTTTGCAGGGAGTTGCCTCTCCCTTGCATCCACTCTGCAAATGGAGAACATGGAGAAAGAGACAACAATGGGCAAATGCCAGCTTCTCAGTGACAAAGAAATTTAAAACTTCCACCACACAGAGTGCTGTATTCATGTACTGGTAGCTGAATCTTGCTATCCTTGTCCTTGTATTTTGCTGCTGAATACAGAGTGCTGTATTCATGTACTGGTAGCCGAATCTTGCTATCCTTGTCCTTATATTTTTCTGCTGAATACGCAGTGTAGAATACATCTCACCACATTAAAACAGTGGATGTGGCCCTTGATGAGGCATGCCACATTATCTCAGGATGTCTATGCCCTACACCGCTAGAGAAATTACACTGTTTCGCCAGTATTGCACCACCTGACATCCGTTGAGAAGTAGCAGCCAGTAATGAAAGGACCAAGGCATTGACATCTCTGGCCCATCCTCTGTTTGGATATCAGCCAGCATGGCAATGCCTTAAATCAAGAAACAGCTTCCTAAGATGTACAGAGATACTTGCAGGAACACTTCAGCAAGTGAGAGTCCAAAAGTGGCAGGCTAAAACCCAGAACCTCAATACATGGCTTGTATCAGATGAAAAACTCCTTCCTGGGCACACAGAAGACAGGGCGACTTGGAAGGCACTGAACAGACTGCGCTCTAGTACCACAAGATGCAGAGCCAATCTTAGAAAATGAGGCTACAAAGTGGAGTCCACGACATATGAGTGTGGAGAAGACCAAGGCATGGACCACTTACTACAATGTGGTCTGAGACCTACCACATGCACAATGGAGGGCCTTTTTACAGTGACACCAGAGGCACTTCAAGTGGCCAGCTTCTGGTCAAAGGAAATCTAGTATACTGCCAAGTTTTTAACTTTGTTTGGATTTTAATACATTATAACTGTATCCTTAATTCGCTTCTGACACGATAAATAAATAAGCAGAATCTTAGAAACACAGAATAATCAAATGGAAGGGACCTCAAAGGCCATTTGGTTCAGGAGGAATCCACTGATAAATCACTTCTGGGATGTAGTCATCTCATCTTTGTTTGAAGACTTCCAATGAAGGAGAGACTACGATTCCCCAAGGAAAAAAAAGTAAAATTTTCCAGTTTTCATTTGACCCTTCAAATCACTAGATCACCTTATGCCACATGAAACGTGTAAGCTCACAGGAATTATAAGCCTGAGCAACTCTGGAGGCTGAACAGGTTCTGCTGCAGACCTTTCCCCTCCTTTTGTGTCTTGGTGCTCTCATGAGATAACAGGCTTTCCCTCAACTGCAATCTGTCCAAGTGTGAAACCGGATCTGAGCAAGGTGGATTTATCCAGTTAGAAAATGTATATATAACTTACCTGAGTCTGCCATCCTCTGCTGCTGCTCCTCCTGGTATAATCTTAGTAATAAATATTCCAGGATCGTCCCCAATGTGTGGGTTATCTGTTCCTCCAGCAATACTGAAACCCAGGCCAGAATTACCCTGAAGGAGGGAATGAGGGAGGGAGAGAGAGAGAGGAAGAAGAAGAAGAAATGCCATCTGTTACAAAAATTTCAGACTCGGTACCACAAAAACTTAAATATGAGTTGAGCAATTTAACATTCATAACATAAAGTATCAGGCTGTTTATATCAAGACTTTATGACAGCATTCAGCCTTGAAATCAGAATGCCTGTGAAGTTTTACAAGGCAGAGCAGATTTTAAGTGCTCTATATTGATTGGATCCCCATTTGCTAAAGAGGTATATATAGTCTAGGCAGAACGAGCTTTTAAAGTACTTCACCACAACAACCCAAGTTTACTTGGGCACTGTACAACCTCTTCACTGTTTACGACAGATTGAATATCCTTATCTGAAATGCTTGAGACTAGAAGTGTTTTGGATTTGTGTGAGATTTTTTTGGCTTTTGACATTTTTGTATTTACATATATATACATAATAATATATCTTGGAGATGGGACCCAAGTCTAAACACAGAATTAATTTATAGGGGCCAGGCTGTGGCGCAGGCTGTTGAGCAGCCAGCTGCAATAAATCACTCTGACCATGAGGTCATGAGTTCGAGGCCAGCCCGTAGCGGGGTGAGCACCCGTCAATTAAAAATAAAAAAATAGGCCCTGCTCGTTGCTGACCTAGCAACCCGAAAGATAGTTGCATCTATCAAGTAGGAGATAAGGTACCACTTATAAAAGTGGGGAGGCAAGTTTAACTAATTTACGACTTGGAATGAGGTAGCGCCGTCAGAGTGGATGATGAAGCAGCTGCTCCCCCTTGTGGCCAGAATTGAACATCCCCTCAGGAGAAGGTTAAATTGCCTCTGTGTCTGTCTGTCTCTGTTTGATTTGTTTATGGGCATTGAATGCTTGCCCTATGTGTGTATAATGTGATCCACCCTGAGTCCCCTTCGGGATGAGAAGGGCAGAATATAAATAATGTAAATATTAAATAAATAAATAAATATTCATATGTACCTTGTGCATATAGGTTAAAGGTAACTTTATATATAATGTTTTAAAAATAATTTTATGCATGAAGCAAGGTTTGGATACACCGAATGAACCACCAGAAAGCAACTAGTTCACTATTTCAGCCATCCATGTGGATATTTTTATGTTTTGGAAAGCTTTGATTTCAGAATTCTGGATAAAGAATGCACAAACCGTATTATAAACCACATAGATATACCAGCTGCTCTTCAAACTATGTTCATAGAATCATTAGAGTTCCAAGAGACTTTGTATTCAGGCCATTAACTCCAACTTTCATTCAATGCAGGAACTCTAGCTACAATATCCCTAGCCAGTAGATGTCTAGACTTTTTCAGAAGACCCCATTACCTCTCTGGGTGATTTCACTGCCATATTGCTTTTAATATTTCCTCACTCTTTTTTCCCACTTCCTTATTCCACTTCCCAGCTTTCCCATGAAGTTGGGAAAGGGAATGAGAAATAGGTTTAACATCTGGTTAGAAATGTTGAGGGTCGGGCTTTAGCACAGCAGATTAAACCACCAGCTGCAATAAATTTTGTCAGTTGAGAGGTCGACAATTAGAAGCTTGGGTCAGGGTGAGCTCCTGACCTTTAGCCCATCTTCCACCTACCTAGTAGCTTGAAAGCAAATTGTGAGTAGATAAATAGGAACCACTTAAAAGCAGGGCACCCATAAAGAAATACCAGGAAAATGCCAACATTCGATCAAAAGGAGGAAGTTACAAACAAAGCTCTTCAGGAGGGAGATGGAGCGACAGCAACCCTCCCCTGCCCCCCATGGCAGGAACTGAGCACAAGTCTCCAAGAAGCCAAAGATGGGAAAAGCCTATAGACCTCTATCTATGTTCAATTGTCTGTCTTGCCTGTGTATAAAGGGCATTGAATGTTTGCCACATATGTATGTTCTGTGGTCTACCCTGAGTCCCCTTCATGGTGAGAAGAGTGGAATATAAATACTGTAAGTAAACAAACAAACAAACAAACAAATATTTCAGAGGGTATCTAGACAATAGACATGTCACCTGTTCACATTCTTCCTCACTTAAGATGTACATTGATTCCCTTTAATTTTTTAAGAAAGCATCTAATTTTGTACCTGCATATGTAATCTTTTTTGTGTATTTCCCCCTTTTTTCATTCTCGGAAGTATTCTGCATAGATTGTTTTTCACAGCAGGATTGCATGTTCCATCTCTCCTTTAGGTTGAGCTTTATTATAGCTGTTTTTGAGGATGGCTGAGGATTGTTTTTCAAAATGGTTAAGTAATTGGTTCAGTTCATTTTGTTAGCTGCTTTGAATTCATTGAGGAAATACACAAGAGTATAAATGTTCAAATGAAATGGATGGATGCTCAAAGCATTTCTGGAGCAAGAACTGCCCAGAGTCGCGAACAGGGTTGACCAGTGCTCCTCCTGCATTCAAAATATAGCATGTATATCCCACTCCTACATGCCTGCACATTTCTCTCTCTCATTCCAGTGCTGGAGAACCTAGCCATTCCTAGAGAGAGATTCTTTCATGTAAAAAGAGTGATTTTTAATTCATATTTTTTCCCTTTCATCGAGGTCCCATGTTCCTCTGGTGGTAATCTATAAAGCACAGGCTGATTTTCTTTTCCATTTTCCAGCATACAATAGAAACACCTTTTCTTAACAGCAGGATCTTTGTTCTTCTTGCACTTCTGGTCAGAGTACCAACAATATGTTATATGGAGGAGAATAGTGAGGGCAAAAAGCTCTTCCCATTCCACCCCTTCAGTAGAATACAAGGCACAAATGGATTCAGAAGCAACAACCACAAGCACTACAAAGCACACAGGTCAGGTACATAATTGCCCAATATTCAGTGGGATTAACAGCCATTACAAGGAGCCCTGAATCATTGCTGGTTCACAACATATATTGAGTATTGTGTTATCAGTGCTGTCAATAACTTTCAGTGCTGCCCCAAAGTAGCAACCTTGCAAAGGAAAGGGCAGCACCCTCTACTGGCACATCAAACTCCTCAAATTTGCTGGTATTAATCCTCTTGCAAAGGATGACCTGATCAACAAAGTCTGAAGAGCTTTTTGCTCTGACTGATCCATTCACTGGGCACAATCCTCGACATCATTGTTGCATCACAAAAATGTGTTTGAGAGAGACTTAAAGCGTATGAAAGAGAAAGACAGAAGGGAGGATGGTGGGAGAAAAAGATACATTGCCTTGATTTTTTTTCTTTTGTGAAAAATATCACTATACAAAATTAAGGTGTTTTAAAAGCAGAAGAGAACTGTTACGAAGCAATCCTTTGCAAAATACAGGTTGGGTTTTCCCTTATCCGAAATGCTTGGGACCAGAAAAGTTTATGATTTTGGGCTTTTTCAAAGTTTGAAATAATTGTATTTCAACTGTAAACCGCCCTGAGTCCCATCTGGGAGATAGGGCGGTATATAAATAAAGTATTATTATTATTATTATTATTATTATTATTATTATTATTATTATTATTATTACGAGATACTTACATAATGAGATATCTTAGAGAGAGAGTCCATGTGCAAACACAAAGTGTATCAATATTTTATAGATACCTACATTTTTATACACAATACTGTTTAACAACCTTGTGTAAAATGCAGTTTGTACACATGAAATCATTAGAAAACAAACATGTCAACATCTAAACAATATATGTAGACAATTTTGGATTTTAGAGTAATCTGGATTTTGGAATCTGGTTAAAAGATGTTCAATGTGGAAGTAATTTGTCAAAGTTGTCAAACTAAATGTTTAAAACGAATTAAAATTGGGAGAGCGATTGATATTTTGGATCAGGGGAAGCACAGATTTGGGGGTAAATATATTCATCAGCTCAAAAAGGTTGAAATAGGATGGAGTTTTGCCTGCATAAATAGGAGTATGGTGTCTAGATCCAGGGAAGTCATGCTACCACTCTATTCTGCCTTGGTCAGACCACATCTGAAATCACAATGTGTTCAATTTTTGGCACCACAAGGGAGATGTTGACAAGCTGGAATGTGTCCAGTGGAGGGTGACTAAAATGATCAAGGGTCTGGAGAACAAGCCCTATGAGGAGCGGCTTAAAGAGCTGGACATGTTTAGCCTGCAGGAGAGAAGGCAGAAAGGAGACATAATAGCCATGGATAAATATTTGAGGGGAAGTCATAGGGAGGAGGGAGCAAGCTTGTTTTCTGCTGCCCTGGAGACTAGGACCCGGAACAATAGCTTCAAACTACAGAAAATAAAGAAGATTCCACCTGAACATTAAGAAGAACTTCCTCACTGTGAGAGCTGTTCAGCAGTGGAACTCTCTGCCCCAGAGTGTGGTGGAGGTTTTTTCTTTGGAGGCTTTTAAGCAGAGGCTGGATGGCCATCTGTCGGGGGTGCTTTGAATACGATTTCCTGCTTCTTGGCAGGGGGTTGGACTGGATGGCCTATGAGGTCTCTTCCAACTCTATGATTCTATAAGTGTGTGAAAGATGCATAGTGATCTGCTAGAGAACTTTGGTCCCTTTCCCCCAAATTATGGTCCAGGAAACGTGGATCTATCATTCCGCAGAACAGAAATTATTTAATCTTCAAGGAAAGTTTGTTGAAGGCACAGGACTGGAGTGATCTCTCTCAAAGAGAATTCCAAGTAACTTACAAAACTAGAAATCTCAGGATGGAACCATGCCAGTTCAAGAAACTGAAATAGCTGTGCACTGCTGATGTACTTTTGGACCAGCTGCCTTTCTTTCAATAGAGTATGTGCACCTCTTGACATCTGGCATATTCTTAAGGTTCTTCCCGGGCGTTTTATTGTTGCGTTTGATGATTAGATATTTTGCTGCAATTATGTTTGGGCCAATGAAAATGAATGAGTGAGACTGTGGACCCCCCCCCCCCCCCATCTTTTCAAAATGTACAGCCACTGATAATAATCGAACATGAAATATTTACAGACAACCATGGTGCAACTGTCAATCCAAAAGACTGTGTCCTGGCTTCATTTCACTGCCTGGATGCTAAAGGGAGACATTCCCTGTAGCTGAGAAATCCAGCACGCATCCATAAAGAGGGCTGGACCCCTCAGTGGCCTTGGGGCAACTATTTATTTGCTTATTTTATTTATTTAAAGCACTTCTGTCTCACTTGTTAACCCATCAGGGTCCCTCAGGCAAGATGCAATGGAAATAAATACACCAATGAATAAAGACAAAAATGACCCTATAAAATAATTTTAAAACTACACACATTAAAATATCCAGAACAGCTACTCTCAACGTGGATTGAAAGCCGTGCAAAACAGTAACAGCTTTAGCTGGGATGGAGCCAGCTTGATTTCCCTTAGGAATGGTTTCCACATCTATCATGTGTGCCCACCACCCTAGAGTTGTAATGCATATGATACTCAACAGGGTCACTGTTCTAGATTTTAACTTTCAGGCAAATTCATAAGAGAGGATAACATAAGGGAGGACAACATATCCGTATGTTAATATGACTCAGATGCCTCAAGTCATAGATTGTATTGCTAGGAGGATGTAGCCATATCTCCAGATTGATCCAAGGGACAGTTCCTATATCACTACAATTTAGCTTATACCTGGGGCAGACATTTTCCAATAGAATTTTGTACTGTTGGGAATCATCCTGGTCTACTCAAGTCTAGAGGTAGTTAGATAGATGATAGAGTTAGATTGAGGGAATCCTTTCCCTGTTTCCAAAGCATGCCTAGACAGGCTTTACTGTGTTTCACTCTATCCTGTATACGTCACGTCCCTTACTTTGAAGTTAGTAGAAATGTGAATCTCCAGGGACACTAACTTCTCATTGGTCAGAATGTCTTTTATGGCCCCAATAAACTGGGCCATGAGGTTGGAACCATTTTGGTTCAGTCTCTTCTCCCTTTGTTCTTCAAGCTAACAACATGTCTCGCCATCCCTCCTGGCAAGATGTAACTGTTTAGATGTTTGTTATTTTTCCTTTCTTATTTTTCCTTAGAAAACCAGTCTAGAGTAGACTAGACAGCTCCCAAGCCTTTCTATCTACAATGGAGTTCTTTTTACCTGAATAAATACTTTTTGAACTTTTACTGAGACTCTGCAGTCCATTGCAACCCTAAATGGTCAAAGGCTTCTCTTGCTCACCCCGTGTAAGTAACTGTGCATTTGAAAGCTTTTGCTTTTGCTACTCTGCTGCATTTTGGTGGAATCTCCCCCAGAGAGGGTTAAATTGAGTCAAACCGCACAACATGCACATCCTCTTTTCCTGCTATAGCTTCATGAAGCAAAGCGTGAGGGTAGTAATGTAGATGAGCCTTGGGTATGAATGAGCCTATGTCAATTATTCTGCTATTGTTTACAAGAAAGGTCTTACGCCAGTGCTAGCAGTGGTCCATTCTACTATCTTCCCTTCCTGCTGAAAGCTACCTACAAATAACAAAAAAAAAAGCAAGAAAAAAAGCATTTCATTCCATAACAAGCACATGAGCACTTTCTCTACTTCTAATCAGACATAATTGATCAAACCAATTGCAACTCAGGGACCAATGTTTCCTCTGATGAGGCTTTATGTTTACAGCACACATTTCTTCTCCCCAATCAATGACTTATCCACTGTCAAAATCAAGAGGGTCATGAAGAAGTCGGAGGGGGTAAAGGATGGGAGGAAGGTGATTGATTCTGAACAGCTGCTTTTACCTTTGTGCCATCTTCAGTCCAAAATGAGATTGCAAGCCTTCACAAAGGAGGGCTCTGAAAGTATCCTGTTTTCAGTTCTAAGCATAAGTCTGTGGCTAGGAAAACTTCATGCAAGAAGAAGAAAGGGAATGGAGCTCAGAGGAAATATGTCAGTACAGTAGAGTCTCACTTATCCAACATAAACAGGCCGGCAGAATGTTGGATAAGCGAATATGTTGGATAATAAGGAGAGATTAAGAAGAAGCCTATTAAACATCAAATTAGGTTATGATTTTACCAATTAAGCACCAAAACATCATGTTATGCAACAAATTTGGCAGAAAAAGTAGTTCAATATGCAGTAATGCTACATAGTAATTACTGTATTTATGAATTTAGCATAGGAGCCCCCAGATGGCGTAGTGGACTAAGTGACTTGAAGGTTGGGTTGCTGACCTGAAAGCTGCCAGGTTCGAATCCCACCTGGGGAGAGTGTGGATGAGCTCCCTCTATCAGCTCCAGCTCCATGCGGGGACATGAGAGAAGCCTCCCACAAGGATGGTAAAAACATCAAAAACATCCGGGCGTCCCCTGGGCAACGTCCTTGCAGACAGCCAATTCTCTCATAGAATCATAGAATCATAGAATAGTAGAGTTGGAAGAGACCTCAAGGGCCATCTAGTCCAACCCCCCGCTAAGAAGCAGGAAATCGCATTCAAAGCACCCCCGACAGATGGCCATCCAGCCTCTGCTTAAAAGCCTCCAAAGAAGGAGCCTCCACCACGGCCCGGTGGAGAGAGTTCCACTGCCGAACAGCCCTCACAGTGAGGAAGTTCTTCCTGATGTTCAGGTGGAATCTCCTTTCCTGTAGTTCCTCCAGAAGCAACTCCGGTTGCTCCTGACACGAAAAAAAACAAAACCAAAATATCATGCTGTATTGAAAACATTGACTACAAAAATGTGTTGGATAATCCAGAACGTTGGATAAGCGAATGTTGGATAAGTGAGACTCTACTGTATTTGAAGTCATGCATGGAGAGTCCTGGACACATTGCTTAACATGAAGCAAGTTGAACAGGAATTTGGAAAGGCAAGATTGATGGTATCAGGGCAACTTTTCCACAGTATCCTTTAAGGCAACAATGTGCATCAATGGATCTATGGACTTGCCAGTTGATTTTATCCACCATGATGTTGCTGAAGAAACTGGCTTTCCTGCTGCAGAGGTGGTCACATTGGAAAAATACTACAGTCTGAGAAATCCTTTCTTAGCAATTCAATATGCAGTCTTTGAAACTAGAAGACAAGCATGGTGTATGTCACTTGGTAAGACATATGAGTGCAACATCTCATGCAACTCATACCCATCATTAACTCTTATGCCATTGGATAAATGGGAAGCCCAACGGATGGGGAATTCTTGGAAAAGGCTTTTCTGTAGAGGTCTAGGGACACACATGCTTCCCCCTATACGTCAGTGAGCCTAAACACACAGAGATACTACCACACACCACACACTATTAAGGAAAGAAGGAGAATATGAGATAAATACAGTAGAGTTTCACTTATCCAAGCTAAACGGGCCGGCAGAAGCTTGGATAAGTGAATATCTTGGATAATAAGGAGGGATTAAGAAAAAGCCTATTGAACATCAAATTAGGTTTTTATTTTACAAATTAAACACCAAAATATCGTGTTATACAACAAATTTGACAGAAAACATAGTTCAATATGCAGTAATGTTATATTGTAATTACTGTATTTATAAATTTAGTACAAAAATATCATGATATATTGAAAACATTGACTACAAAAATGGCTTGGATAATCCAGAAGTTTGGATAAGCAAGGCTTGGATAAGTGAGACTCTACTGTACAGCTAAATCCAGTCCTTATCATCCTTAAATTTGGTATAAATATTTCAAATTATGTGCACAAGGAGGATGGATGTTTTGCATCAGTCAAAAATGTCCCGTTGCTTCTACAAGGGAACTTACACCTGCATTAGATGGCAGTGGGGTCTGGCCTTCTTTGAATTTGTATTACTTGATTGCCTTCAGAATCCCATTCCTTTCTGCTTCACTTTCAAAAGAGAGTATCCAGTTAAATAAAAAAATATGTTATAAAGACTGCATGAGTTAAGGAAGGAAACAGAGACAGTCCTCTCTATACTAGCAGGGATAATAGCAAATTGACCATAGCTTTTAGTGAAAAGTGGCTAAATTTGGGTGCCATGAAAGCAACATTTCAAAAAGATGGCAGCCTAAATCGAAAGATGATTTTATATCAAAACAATGCAGCTGAAACCCTAAAGGTACTTAGTATTTATATGTACATCACACTGCAATCAATGAAACCAACTCAAGGGAGAAAAGAGACTTTAACAGCAGAAGCCAATGGCTAAATGATCTCTACCATCAATGACAATTTAACTGCCTATTGAATGGTATCAGAGACTTGTTTTATTCCTCGCCTCTGATCCCTGGTCCATAAAAATGATTTGGAAATGAGAAAAAATATTTTAGTACAATTTCAAGGCTTAAGGTCTGGGTCTGCACTGCCTCATTTACCTTCTGCATTTTTCACATCGATAGCAAAATGATTGGCTTTTAGGGGACATTTTCCAGAAATTATTTGTACAATTAATGGTAATGGGAGACTATAGATAGCTTGGGGAATGAACAAAATTACTGATGTGCTTCCTAGACATTGGTGTATGTTTATGATTGGAAGAAGTCAGATAAGGATTCCCACTAATGTATGTACCTTTATCTCCTATATCAGGTTGGGGCACTCCCCAAAATAAATATAACATGACCGTGGGTCATATTATACACTGTAGAATTAATGCAGTTGAACACCCCTTTAAATGTCATAGTTCAATGCTAAGAAATACTGGGGTTTATATCTTTAGCCTTATCTGTCACTTAAAGTGGTATTATTTTAATATTGGAATGTATTTTAATTGTGCCAGTATGTTTGTATTAATTCTAATGTAATTATATCTCAAGTTTAAATTTTTAAGGTGGCGAAGTGTGTTAAAGCACTGAGCTGCTGAACTTGCAGACCGAAAGGTCCCAGGTTCAAATCCTGGGAGCAGAGTGAGCGCTTGCTGTTGCTCCAGCTTCTGCCAACCTAGCAGTTCGAAAACATGCCAATGTGAGTAGATCAATAGGTACCGCTCCGGCGGGATGGTAACAGCGCTCCATGCAGTCATGCCGGCCACATGACCTTGGAGGTGTCTACGGCAATGCTGGCTCTTCGGCTTAGAAATGGAGATGAGCACCAACCCCCAGAGTCAGGCATGACTGGACTTAATGTCAGGGGAAACCTTTACCTTTACTATAAATAAGGAAAATAAAAATAATAAATAAATATCAGACTCCATTGAATCTACAGTGTAGATGCAGCCATGGCTTTCTGGATGCACCAACTTAAGACTCTTAACACTGCATTGTCTAAATGAATAGGATAAAATATAACACTATCATTGACATAACAATGTTGACAATGTGATTTTCTGAACTGCCCTCTTGGATGCAGTCTACTTTTGTTTTGAAGATAGAAAGACCAAAATGTTTATGATTTTTAAATCAAGTTTTGTTCATCAATCATGCTAACATATATTTCTATTGCATTCTTCTGGGGTCCAGAAAAAACTTATCAAAGGGCTGTTTGTCTGTTCTTATGTCATCTACAAACATCTATGTAAACAAACAAAGCAAATGATGTAATTGACTGACGACCTTGCCACATGGCCATCAGAGGAGCTCCACTTCATCCCACTAAGGATATACTTCTTCACTTCTGTCACCCTTACATATCAAATAATTTGAAATGTTTCCTCCTCTCTGGATGAGATTATGAAAGTTTTTGTACATTCTTAAAAATTTCTTCAAAATATTGTTCTCTGTGCAAAAATCTTGGATTTGCACCAAACAAGATAGGCTTCCACAAAGTCAAGGTGGACTGGGGAAGGATTGCAAAAATGTTCCAACCTACAAAGAATCTCAAGAGTGGTTGACTATTTCATTGACATGTTCTCAGTCTGTCCTGGCCTCTACGGCAGCGTGATGGTGATTTTTAAAACAATTTGCTTGGGTAATGGATTGTTTAAGTCATATTCAGCATATTCAGAAGACAAATAAATTTGATTCCAGCCTACACTGTGAGAGATCATAAAAACAATACTGGGATAATACTTCAGAATGCAGCCCAATCAATCAGCCTGAGAACGTTTGATTGTTTTACATTCCCATCTAAAGATTACACACTGCATTTTACCACTGATGGACTGATAAAATCCAAGCAATAAACTTCATGTATAGAGGTACTATGTGAACACTATTTGCTATGGAGCAGAGAGCATGCAGTTTGGCAGTTTGTTGCAATGATAAAATACTTGGAATTTGGAACAGTATGGTGTAGTGGGTGGACACTTGGACTATGACTCTGGAGACTAGGACTTGGTTATTCCACTTGTACATGGAAATCAACAGAGGTATATACTCACAGCCCAGAAAATCTAGTCATAAATTTTCTTTAGAGTCACTACAATTTGGATTTTTTTTTTTTGTCGTGTCTCTCATGTACCTGCATGGAAAGCTAGGGCTAACAGTCAGGCGCTCACCCCATTTTGTGGATTTCAACCACTAACCTTCAGGTCAGCAGTTCAGCTGGCACAAGGGCATTGTGCCACCGTGACTCCTATTCAGTTTGGAAATGACTTGAAGGCACACAACAACAATATGCAATGCTAGCATCCATTTAGTTCCAGGTAAAATTTTGGTGCTCTTCCTTGACCCATAATCAGATTGAACTATTCAGGAGAAAGGGGGAAGATCCTTTATGATAAGAAAACATGCAACTGTGAGTAGATCAATAGGTACTTTCCAGTGGGAAGGTAACAGCGCTCCACATAGTCATGCCGGCCACATGACCTTGGAGCTGTCTATGAATAACACCGGCTCTTCGGCTTAGAAATGGAGATGAGCATCAACCCCCAGAGTTGGACATGACTAGACTTAATGTCAGGGGAAAACCTTTACCTTTACCTTTTATATTATTTTAATTGTATACCACTCAGAGATCTCATGATGAAGAGCAGGGCAGAAATATTAAAATAAATGAAAAAAAATCTATTTTAGAGCCAATGTGAGAAGAATAAGAGAGCTGGCACCCACATTATGCCCAACATTTATGGCGCATGAGTTTTCTGCCAGAGGGAAGGGACTGCCCACTGGTTCTCCTTAGCAGCTAATGTTTCCTCTTCCACACCCTTCTAGTTGGTGGAGAAAAGCAGCCATTTGAGAGGATAATAGGGGACCATTCACATTACAGAATTATAGTACTAATGTTCCACTTTAACTGCCATGGTTTCATCCTATGGAATCCTGAGGCTTGCAATTTAGTGAGGAATTGGAGTTCTTTGAATGAGAATTTTAAATGACTCTCTTTAAACTACCAGTTCCAAAATACTACATGGCAGTTAAAATTAAACCACAGTGCTATAATTCCATAGTATTAATGTGCACCAAGTAAGATTTTGCAAGATGAAACAAAATGATTTTCAGCATCCTCCCCAAAGGAAGGCTTGAGAAATTCAGATCCAGTTGGGGACCTATAAGGGGAAAGGGGTTCATGGTTGCAATGTCAATGTGAGTGATGACCAACAAGCAGAATCCAGAAATCTAAACTGAATTTACCCCATTTCAAAGAGTAAAATGACCTGTTAGGAAAAACAGACAAGGTCCTATTCAAAAGCTTAAGAAAATATCTGAAGAGTGACATGTTTGCTAACCTTTACAAAATTGATGGGTACTATGAGGTTGTTTTTATTTCATTTTTTTAAAGGAAGAGGGTCATCAGAAATTCACAGGCCTCTCCTTAGTTTTGCAGGCCCTGAACCAATATACCAATTGGACCTTCCCTAGGAAGAGGGTTTGTTGAAGATATTTGTTGAAGAGCTTACTATAGCTCCCAACTTTCCCCAGAACACAGACAAAAAAATCACGTGAAAAAAATACTGGGAGCTGTAACCCAGAAAAGTAATTTCTCCAAAGTGGACCTCCAGTCTTTTCTATCTGAATGAAAAGCTTGTAAGGTAAGTTCTTAGATGGCTTTTTGCCTTATAGTTCATTTAGTGTGAAAACCTGCCAAAGGTGCAGAGCCAGGAAATGTCGTTCAGCTCTTATCTCGGTCATAAATTAATTGCAGGGTCTTAAGTCAAGGATTTGTGCTCTCTTTCTTTCTCTCTCTCTCAATAAATCTCTCTACTCTCATATGCACTCACAATTAACATTTGGGTCAGCGCAATACTGGTCTACCTAGCATGGTCAATGAGGAAACTGGGAAGAATATGGAGTGCTGAACACTCGAAGTGTATCTCTTATGTTCTGTGGTCAGGATACTATGTGCAATATAATGTTCTGAACATGCATCCATACACCCCCTGATACCTGATAAACCACAAGCAGCACCACTACAGTTGACAAAGGCTGGGGGGGGGGGGGGATGGAGGAGTTGACCAAATGTCATTTCTCTGTTGTAGTTCCCTTGTAAGAGGAATGAGTTCTCATTTTTATTTTATTTTTTCTGTTGAAGAAAGATGCAGAGGCAACAGGAGACCATTATAATTACTCTACAAGCTCTTCCTTATACTCCTTTAGTCATTTAATGGTTGTAGCAGTATCTCACAGGTCTTGGCTGTGAACAGGTGGTGGAAGTTGGGCAAAGCACAAGAGCCTGGGGAAGTCCATTGTGTTCTTGCTGTGGGTCTTCAAGTTGTTTCTAACCCTAAGGTTAAACTATTATGGGGTTTCTGTTAATGCAATATAAATATGGATTATCTGAGTCAAGCAAAAATCCATGTTGCCAGCAGTGCATGAGTTAAACTACTGGAATGTGAAGAATGTGAAGGCGCATGCAGGAAGAATCCAGGAGATGAAGCTATTCCATGCTAATCAAGGTGATTAACTACAACATTCACACTGGCCTCCAACTGACAAAGAGTTCTTCTCTCACCCTGGACTTTCCACAGATATATATAAACCTTCCTTGCTTAGTTTCTCCATACCTCACAACCTCTGAGGATGCCTGCCATAGATGTGGGTGAAACGTCAGGAGAGAATACTTCTAGAACATGGCCATACAGCCCAGAAAACATACAACAACCCTTTCATCACTATCTTTTTAATGAGGTGATAAGAGTTAGGGCTGTGGTGCAGGCTGGAAAGCAAGCCAGCTGCAACAAATAAACAAATCACTCTGACCAAGAGGTCATGAGTTCGAGGCCAGCCCGGTGCCTGTGTCTTGTCTCTGTCTCTGTTCTATGTCATGGATTGAATGTTTGCCTTTATGTGTGCAATGTGATCCGCCCTGGGTCCCCTTCTCTGTGAGAAGGGCGGAATATAAATACTGCAAATAAATAAATAAATAAATAAATAAATAAATAAATAAATAAATAATAGTATAAATGTAAGCAAACACCATTGTTCTATTTCTTTTTCATCCTGACCATGTAAGGAGTAAGTGCTATTGTAATGCCTGAAATGTAAATAAAGATAAAGAGCAGTTTAGAGCAGAGAAAGTGTGTGTGAAGTCAGTTAACTGGAATTAGAATCAGCACTCCGGCCAGCTAATTGCATTGATAGTTTCCTGGGATTGAAAAAGGTATGATATGGACAGATCATCCAGTGGTTTTTCATAGACTAGGAGACCAGGGTAAGAATCCCTGCCCAGTCATGGAAACTTCCCAAGTGACCTTGGACAAGTCTCACTCTCTTAGAGGAAGAAAAAGGAAAACCCCTCTTGAGCTATTTTGCAAACCTGTGATAAGTCAACCTTAGAATCAACGTAAGTAATAGAATCATAGACTTGCCACCTCATCATATCATTTGTGGCCACCCCCATCCAGTCCCCCATGCCTTGCATTGCCCAGATCCAACGGAGGGTGATCACATGGAGGGAAGGGTGAGCACGCGTGGCTTCCTCTCAAAGATTGTATGGCAACACGGGTGCTCTTCCATTTTGTCCTGTCAGTGACATGTGCTGGTTCTGCCCACTTTCACCCATGGAACCAGCACAGTGTCATATGATGGGAGCTGGTCAGTTCTGTGGGTGATCTTGGACTGAAAGCAGTGCAAGCCACCGATTTTAGCCCAATGTGATGAGACCAACAAGGCTAATTCCCTGCCATACAGGAACACAATCAAAGCACTCCTGACAGATGGCAATTCAGCCTCTGTTTAGAAACCTCCAGAGAAGACTCCACCAGACTGTCAAAGAGCTTTCATTTAGGATGTTCTTCCTAATGTTTAGGTGAAATCTTATTTCCTGCAATTAGGCTGGGCTGTGGCGCAGGCTGGTTAGCAGCCAGCTGCAACAAATCACTCTGACCAAGAGGTCATGAGTTCGAGGCCAGCCCGTGCCTGCGTCTGTCTCTGTTCTATGTTACGGCATTGAATGTTTGCCTTATATGTGTGCAATGTGATCCGCCCTGAGTCCCCTTCGGGGTGAGAAGGGTGGAATATAAATACTGTAAATAAATAAATAAATAAATAAAATCGAGGGCTCAGTGTCCTAGTCTCTAGAGCAGTAGAAATCAGGCTTTTCTGCTCCTCTGGGTGACATCTTTCAAATACTTAAACATGGCTACTATGTCCCTCTTAACCTTCTCTTCTCCAAGCTAATATTATATAGCTCCCTTAACTGCTCCTTATAGGTTTTGACTTTGGCTGGATCCACATTGCCAAATAATGCAGTCTGAACTGCATCATATGGTCATTGTAGATTCACATAAGTCCAATGCATTTAAAGCTGAATTATTTGGGAGTGTAAATCCAACCTCCAAGGTTTTTAAAATCATTTTATTCATTTTTTTCTGAACATGTTCTAGCTTGTCCACATCCTTCTTGAATTGTGGTGCCCAGAATTGGACCCAGTATTTCAGGTGAGATCTGGCCAAAACAGACTAGAGTAGGACTGTGACTTCAGAAATGGCTTGAAGGCATACAGGAACAATAAATGACACATTGGGGACCCTGCTTATTCAAAGTGATCTGAATCTACCCATTCTACCCACAATTGTCCCTAGAAGTACATCCATATGTATAAGTGAACTTAGAAAGGTGGATGTCATCAACAGGAAGTAAACCTATGTTTTTAAAAACAGAATTCACAAATCATTCCTTTCTCAACCTAACCTAACCTACCAAAATTACAAATAAATTGAGTGAGAAGCTAGGCCCTGTCTGTTGGAATGGCATCCATCCATGTTTCCAACAGCCTCACCTTCCACTGTTCAGGCAAAATTTCTGTAAAGCGAAAGTATAACACAAGCTTTTCCTATAATTCAGAATCTTGCATGATCAGCTAGCCAAATTTTAATTGCACATTTTCAGAAGAGAGTGTTCCAGATTTAGGGAATGCTTATATAAACCAATTAGGGTGTCTGCATCCTGCCTTCTGGCCTCAGTCCTGCAATGTTCTTTGGGAAGCTGAATGTGCATTCAGCAACCTTCTCTGGCTTACAATTAGTAGCAGTTAAACTTTTTGGAGTGCTCAGCACCTTGCAAGATCAAATTTAGCTCCTCTGGTGTAATGAAGTGGCATGGGAGGTAGCTGCTTAGTCAAACTCATTGTCCAACAGCTTAGACACTCTTTTTAAACAGGTCTTGTGGGTGCGGGTTGTTTCTAAGCCCATCTTCTGTGTAAAAACAGGGAATGTTTATTCATGATGGATAAATTATGTAAAATAAGTGCCTCTGTGTGCATTCATTTAGACTGCATAATTCATCTTTTCTCTAGGTCAAAGACTTGGAAAGTACAGAGAAGCTAAGGGTGTACAAATCTGAACAAAGCTAGGGATGTCAATGTTTCGCTAGGAATTGTAAATGTTTCTTCTTGAAGTTAGAAACAAGTGGTTTTAATATCTTTCTTCCCACTACAGCAAAGTATTGGAAAACTGCAATTTTTGAAAATAATTCACAATGGAATTCTGTACGAGATTCAGATGTGGTGCAGAAAACAGCATTTTGAATGCAGAAAGTAACATTTTTGTACAGAAAATATCTTTTGTGCAGAAAATAGTATCATTATATAGTATCACGGGGCCGGGCTGTGGCGCAGCTGTTGAGCAGCTGCCTTAAATCACTCTGACCATGAGGTCATGAGTTCGAGGCCAGCCCGTAGCGGGGTGAGCACCCGTCAATTAAAAATAAAAAATAGCCCCTGCTCGTTGCTGACCTAGCAACCCGAAAGATAGTTGCATCTATCAAGTAGGAGATAAGGTACCACTAAAGTGGGGAGGCAAGATTAACTAATTTACGACCTGGAATGAGGAAGTGCCGTCAGTGTGGATGATGAAGCAGCTGCTCCCCCCTGTGGCCAGAATCGAACATCCCCTCAGAAGAACGTTAACTTGCCTCTGTGTGTGTCTCTCAGTCTCTGTTTGATGTGTTTATGGGCATTGAATGTTTGCCCTTTGTGTGTTATAATGTGATCCGCCCTGAGTCCCCTTCGGGGTGAGAAGGGCGGAATATAAATACTGTAAATAAATAAATAAATAAATAAATAAATTATTTCTATGCAGAAATCAACTTTTTGTGCAATAATATTTTTTGTGCATGAAATGCTGTTTTACATACAAAAAAACCCACAAGTGAATTCTGCACATAATAAATCCTTAACTACAAAAACATTCATCAGGCCATGATTCTCCTTATCAGAGTTTCCAAACAGTTAAGAGATATGTTTTTGACTATTTCTGAATGCTAAGGAAAGACCTATGACAGTTAGAACAAGTATATGAAACTGCTTTATACTATGTGACATCCTGCATGTGTCTTATGTTGTCTGGCTTCAGAACGTAAATGGCATTCAGCCCACTAAGCACCTAGATAGGAGACCTGTGTGTGCATCTGTCAACACATAATGGGCCAATAAGTAGCCACATTGGGATAATTGTGGTGTACTGTGGTGTAATTATGCAAGTGTATAGTTATACACCGGAAACACGATATAGGTTCTTGGCCTATGCTTTTTTCCAATAGGATGGGAACCATTCATTTGGAGGACTATAAACTGGACAGAGGTCAAATGTTTCTCATATGACGAATGACTCCGAGGACTGAGTTTTATGTCCTCCCTCTCCTATATAGTTTGCCAACAAGAACTCTTTTTACTCTGTTCCAGTGGTGGCATCTTTCTGCCCTAAATACACTCAGCCTCACCTAATTTTGAACACCAAGTAAATCCCTAGCTTTATCAATACATGTACAATGTGGAATTATTTGCTACTTGGATGAGAGCCCACCAGGAGATCTCAATGATCTCCATATATCTCTATGTACCTCAAGAAAACAATTGTTATTTAATTTCATTTATCGTATATACTCATATATATAGAATCACATAGTTGGAAGAGACCACTAGGACCATGAAGTCCAACCCCCTGCCACGCAGGAAGATACAACCAAAACACTCCCAATAAATGGCATCCAGTCTCTGCTTAAAAATCTCAAGAGAAGGAGACTCCGCCATGCTCAGAGGCAGCATATTACATTGCCACACAACTCTTACCACCAGGAAGTTCTTCCTAATGTTTAGGTGAAATCTTTTCCCCTTGCAATTTGAATCCATTGCTGCTGGTCTTACATTCATATATAAGTCCAAAAACTGTAGTCAAAAATTGATCCAAAAAGCTGTGTTGAGTGGGGAATAGTCTGCCCCAGAGGTTTGTGGACTCTCTATTTTTTTTTGGGGGGGGGGTCTTCAAATAAAGATTGAATGCTCATATATCATGAGAGCTTTAACTATATATTCCTGAGAGGCAAAGGTTAGATTAGATGGTCTTTGCATACAAGGTGCTGAACCTATATAGAGGTTGAGCACCTTGGACAGCTATTTTCAAAGCTATACAGTTGGCCTTTCATATCCAAGGATTTTGCATCCACAGATTCAACTATCCACAATTTGACAATATTCAAAACTATCCAAAAAACAAATCTTACCTTTGCCATTTTATTTACGGACACCATTATATTACATGATTTTATAGAAAACAACTTGTGAATCCACGGATTTGAATATCCACAGAGGCCCACTTGAAATACCAAAGGACTACTATACTTTGCTTCAATCTAAACTACAAGCTGCTTTGGTCCCATGCTAGGGGAAAGTCTGGCTATAAATACAATACAATAAAATCAAATCAATATAACATAATAATCTCATTACGTTTCTCTCTTCGAACCACAAGTGCCTTTAGGCAGTGACCCATATATTTATGCTTACAATGCCATTAACATTCATGATGCTGTAAACATCAACACACACCCCTATTTAAATTGAATTTAAAAATAAAATCCTGTAAGCACCCTGTTGTTCAAGGGGGGGGGGGGGGTTTAGAACAATTATGTTATGAAATTCTCAGCCTGGTGTCAGCTGTACACCTGCAACACGGAAATTACAAACAGAGCAGGAAAAGTAGGGCAGGCAATCAATAGAAGGCAATACTGTTGTACAAACACACCCACAGCTGAGAGTTATTACAGCTAGGAGGACAGAAATTAAACATCCGCTGGACTTATTGCTTTCTTTATGAATCTAAAATTAATTCTTCCTATTTATTGTTATCAAAATGGTCTGGGTAATAAATTCCCCCAAATGTTCACAGAACAGGCATGAAAATCACAGAATCATTAAATGTTAGAATCGAAAGGGATCACAAGGACCATCTACTACAGCATTTCTCAACCTGGGGAGGTCACAAGAGATTGTCAGAAGGGTCACCATAGACCATCAGAAAACACATATTTTCATAACACGTTTGGTTTAGATCCATGTGTTGGGTGCACATTGCTCTGTCAAAGTGGGTGAACTATAACTCCCAATCTCTGAGGTCAGTCCTCTCAAAACCCCACAAGTATTCAAAGTTTGGCATGTTGGGTATGTGTGGCAAGTTTACTAGTTCAATCACCAGTTTGGTTCAGGGTGCTCTCTGGGTGTTGGTGAACTACAACTCCCAGAATTCAAAAACAGCCCCCACCAACCCTACCAGTATTCAGTGTTGGCCATGTAGGTAACATGCCAAGTTTGGTGCAGATTCATTGTGGGCTGAGTTCGGAGTGCTCTTTGATTGTAGGCTAACTATAAATCCCAGCAACTACAACTCCCAAATAATAAAATCAATCCCCCCCAACCCCACCAGTATTCAAATTTGAGCGTATCAGGTATTTTTGCCAAATTTGGTCCAGATCCATAGTTGTTTGGGTTCACAGTTCTCTCCGGGGGTAGCTGAACTACATTACAGTTCCATTGTTGGTAGAGTTCAGAATGCTCTTTGATTGCAGGTGAACTATAAATCCCAGCAACTACAACTCCCAAACAACAAAATCATTCCCCACCCACCCGAACCCCACCAGTATTCAAATTTGGGCTTATCGAGTATTTGTGACAAATTTGGTCCAGTGAATGAAAATATACCCTGCATATAAGATATTTACATTCCAATTCATTACAGTAGCAAAATTACAAATATGAAGTAGCAACAAAAAATTATAGTTGGTGGTCACCACAACCTAAGGAACTGTATTAAGGGGTTGAGGCATTAGGAAGGTTGAGAACCACTGATCTTACAGGAATGAACCACTAAAGCATTCTCCAAAGATGTCTCCCCAATCTTCGTTTGAAGATCTACAACTAAAGAGAGTCTACCATCCTGCAAAGCAATCCCTCCACAGTTGAGCTGCTATTAAGAGTATACACATTTTTCCTAATGTTTAGGTGGTATCTCTTTTCTTGTAATTTGAATCCATTAGTTCATGCTCTGGAGCAGCAGAAAACAAGCTCATTCTATCTTCAGGGTTTTTAGTCAGGAGAGGCACCAGCACTCTTTGGCAGCATGTGGAAAGGAATGAGGAAGTAATCCATCAAGGACATGGTGTTACAGTGGATGATGAAGCAGCAGCTCCCCCTGTGGCCAGAATCGAGCATATCCTCAAGAAGCTGGAAGCTGGAAAATGCTAAATTGCCTCTGTGTCTTTGTCTCTGTCTGTATGTTGTATGTATTTAATGTTTGCCATGTATATGTACATTGTGATCCGCCCTGAGATCCCTTCGGGGTGAGAAGGGCAGAATATAAATACTGTAAATAAATAAATACATAAATAGATAATAAAACAACTCCCAGGGTGCCATAGCATTGAGCCATGGCAGTTAAAGTGGTGTCAAACTGGATTAATTCTACAGTGTAGATGCCACCCATTGCAATTCAAAACTTATGTAGCACAATCAACTGCATATATTCTGATGTAGGATTGTGGACAGATGCGTGTGCATTTACACAGCAAGCTTTACTCATTCATGTCCTGAACCTAGTTTTTGATCTCTGGTGGGCCATGGCAACTATCTTGAAATGTTCTTCCCATTGTTCTTCAAATGTTCTTCAAAGAGTAATGTGTAAAGACATCCACATATTTTTACATCCATCAGTCTGGATGCAAAAATGTGTGTGTGTGTGTGTGTGTGTGGGGGGGGGGGGGGGTTGAAGAAAGAAAAGACAGAAAGAAAGATAGGTCTGGGATGATTGTGTGAAAATGGAGAACAATTAGGCACGAGCTGTGAGTCAACATAAAGGTGCTTATATTCTAAGGTAAAGGTAAAGGTTTCCCCTGACGTTAAGTCCAGTCATGTCTGACTCTGGGGGTTGGTGCTCATCTCCATTTCTAAGCCGAAGAGCCGGCGTTGTCTGTAGACACCTCCAAGGTCATCTGGCCGGCATGACTGCATGTAGCGCCCTTACCTTCTCGCCGGAGCGGTACCTATTGATCTACTCACATTGGCATGTTTTCAAACTGCTAGGTTGGCAGAAGCTGGAGCTAACAGTGGGTGCTCACTCCGCTCCCGGGATTTGAACCTGGGACCTTTCGGTCTGCAAGTTCAGCAGCTCAGCGCTTTAACACACTTCGCCACCGGAGCTCCACTTATATTCTACATGGAGCTTATATTCTACATGGAGCTAACAATAGGATTGAATGAGTGCCTGAAATTTAACCAAGAAAATTATCCCAGCATTTCTAATTGCAAACATTAAATGTCTGGTCTTCTTTGCATAGCGGTCTCAGAAAAGTCCCAAGCTTTTGAAGGAAATGCAAAGAGCTACTTTTACAATTAGTATGTGCATTACTAACTAGTTTTCCTAATTACAAGCAATGTTCGGATTTGGAGGGAAGAAAGAAGGAGGAGATAAGCAAAGAGAATTAAATTTCTAAGAATGAAATGAATCATACAAATCTCCCACAGATGTGTTCAGGTTTGAAATGTCAAAAGAAAATGCCAGTTCCAAAAACCATCTGTTGAAGGTTCTGTGAAGATCTAACCAGCTGCTGCTTAGCAAATTCATGCAGGAAAAGGAGGGAGTTTTCAGACAAGAACTAATAATATTTAGAAAGAGAAACCCTATAAATTTTTACATTCTCAGACTACTCCATGGATACTGCTTCTGATGTTTAGGGATGGAATGAATATTAAAAACATTCAAAATATTTAACACCCTAGAAGACAAAATCTGAATTCAAAATGATCTTAACGGATTAACTTTTTTTTTTCTCTGCCCCACTTGAGCATCTCTACAATCCTGATGCTCCCCGTTTCACCCGGTGGCATATAATTCTTATTATTCAAAAAGTTAACTCCTTTTTATTCTCATGGAGGAAGCCTAAAAGGCTAGTAACATGGTCTATACAAGCTTCCAAGGAGCACCAATGAAAGAGAAAAATAAAAGAATGAACTGATTTGAGTAGTATACATTGAATTCAGGATTTATTTTGTGTCAAAAGTATTGCATAAATAAATAAGTTTAAAATAAGTTTAAAACTGATAAAATAAAGGGATCACAAGCTGCTAGATCGGTGGTTCTCAACCTGTGGGTCCCCAGATATTTTTGGCCTTCAACTCCCAGAAATCCTAACAGTTGGTAAACTGGCTGGGCTTTCTGGGAGTTGTAGGCCAAAGACATCTGGGGACCCCAAGTCGGGAACCACTGTGCTAGATTGTTTTAGACCAAAAACGGACAACAGTGACTGCCTTCGACAACACAATGACTGCATTGTCTGTAGCTTTAAACAGATCTTCCTCTGTGCATGAGGCAGGGCATTGTGGACAAGCATACAAATGCTGAGTTGTTTGTTCTGCTCCACCACCGCACAAGGTGGAAGAATCTTCTCGATAGTGTCATTTTGCCAGGAATTTGGGGTAACTTAAGAGTCCAACTTTTTGTGTGTATTTGGTGAGAATATGCGAGAATAATATCATGTTGCCTGATGTTTGTTTTCTGGAGGCTGATCATCTTTGAAGATGGAGTGAGCTTGTTGGCTGCTGCTCCAGAGACTATGACAGGAAGCAAGGATTCAAACCACAGGAAAAGAAATTTCACCTAAACATTAGGAAAAACCTTCCAAAAGTTAGAACTGTTTTATAGTGGAGTGTGATAGAATTTCTTTCACAGGAAGTTTTTAAATAGAGGCTGGATGGCCATGTGTGAGGAATGCTTTGATTCCTGCATGGCAGAATTGGACTGAATTGGATGGCCTTTGAGGTCTCATCACACTCTGTGATCTTATGATTTTATGGGATCTGGAGGGCCACAAAACAGCCTTGGGATGTATTTATTTCTTTAAAGGTAAAGGTTTCCCCTTGACATTAAGTCTAGTCGAGTCCAACTCTGTGAGGTGGTGCTCATCTCTATTTCTAAGCCAAAGAGCCAGCGTTGTCCATAGATGTCTCCTAGGTCATGTGGCCAGCATGACTGCATGTAGCGACATTATTTCCCTGCTGAAGCAGTACCTATTGATCTACTCACATTTGCATGTTTTCTAACTGCAAGTTTGACAGAAGCTGGGGTTTACAACAGAAGCCCACCCCATCCCATGGATTTGAATCAATGACCTTCTGGTCAACAAATTATGGAGCTTAGCAGTTTAACCCACTGCACCACTGCACCCCAAATGTATTTATTTATTATATTTCTAAGTCAAAGATAGGGACAAACTTGTACTATTGGATTTCCTGAATTAGAAGAGTGCTATTATTAGTCAAAAGGTGATATTAGTGACATTTTATGGGTGTAGAAAATTGAAAAAAAATAAAAACACCAGCTTATATAGTAGGTACCTTTGTTGTATGTGTAGGGGTATGATGCTGTGATTGTTGTAGTGAAGATGATTGTTTTAGATTATGTTGTTTTAGTTGTTGTAGCTTTTACATATTAAGAAAAAGTATTTGTATGGCGTTGTTTTTGTGTGTTGGGGGGACAGTGCTGTGGCTTTGAGCATTTTGTCTAGTGTTTTATATATTGGGTTGTTTGTAGGCTTGTTGGTCTGTTTTTATTGATTAAAAATGGGGAAAAAACCCAGGCTTGGTGATGACTCCTTTACCAACTCTTGATCTAAAGAAAAAACTCTAGTTGTGTTCTGTCTCTTTTTGTCAGCTGTGAAGAAAAAAATGCCTACATTTTCTTCCTTTTTATCTTTGATTTGATCGTAAGAGTGATCAGATAAAAGTCAAGCAAAATAAAGGAAAATGCAGAGCCCTAGAGTATTCTCGACACTTGAAGCAGATCTGCTCTCAAAGCTTTCCTCATTTTCAACTTTAAATACTATGTAATAGTGGAAATGGTTTCTTTTTTTAATTGACACTGCCTCTCCAAAAGGAAATGTTAAAGAAAGCAACAATAAATCTATGGAGTTCTGCTGCTGCTCTCAACTCGGTTGTGAGGGGAAATGTAAAACCAACTGTGTGGGATGGAATTTCTCTAAGAGCATTCAAAGCCTGAGATTATTTTTTAGTCTAGGTCACATCTGACCCCTGATAGTTTCTCTGTTATGTTTCCTGAAGGCTTTTAGATATGAATTTCTTAAAAAAAAAATTCAATGACTTTCTGTGTGCAATTAGTTTGCACACAGAAATTGCAACCTAAAGAGTATTCCATCTTCAAATCTCTTCCTCCATTTGCTCTCCTGTAACACTGCAGCTTACGTGAATGAGAAGGGAAGTGCAAGTATTGATTGAAAGCTTGCTGCTGGTGGCTACAAGGATCTTTCCTGAATGTGCAAGACAACGTTGTTGTTTGTTGTTTTTTAGGAACTGAAATTTAATATTTGCTTGAAAGCTCTAAGGTAAGGTAAAGGTTTCCCCTAACATTAAGTCCAGTCATGTCCAACTCTGGGGGTTGGTGCTCATCTCCATTTCTAAGCTGAAAAGCTGGCATTGTCCGTAGACACCTCCAAGGTCATGTGGCCGGCATGACTGCATGGAGTGCCGTTACCTTCCCGCCGGAGCGGTACCTATTGATCTACTCACATTTGCATGTTTTTGAACTGCTAGCTTGGCAGAAGCTGGAGCTAACAGCGGGCTCTCACTCCACTCCCCGGATTTGAACCTGGGACCTTTTGGTCTGCAAGTTCAGCAGCTCAGTGCTTTAACACACTGAGCCACCAGAGGTTCAATTGAAAGCTCTGCTCAGCCATAAATCTTACTGAGAAAAGGAAGATTGCCACTCTCTTTTAGCTTTATCTATCTCATTTTTGTAATGTTTTAGAGTTGGAAATTAACTCAATAGACATCAAGTCTACATTAACCAATGCAAGAAATCCCTGACTACCGTATTGTATGACAGCAGAAGAGCAAGAAGGTGGGTGTGTGGATATAATCATGGGAGCATAGATTGGTGCATGGGTGAAGTTTCATGAATGAACTGTGGTGCAATCTCAAAAGTACCCATCCCAGTATGTATCTGCTCTCTATTAAAGTACAACTGTCATGGAATAACAGCTAGGCTTGAGCAATTTGGCTGGAGGGTGATCTGGTTTCGGCATCCAAATTTCATTGGGCACTAAGATCTGTTTTTCGGGAGCTTCCCAAAAATCGGCTAATGGAAATATCTGTTTTCAGCTAGGCAGCCAAACAATCCGGGAAGATCCGGCCAATTGGTGTCTATGGGGAACTTACAAGACTCCCCTTTCCATTCCTGGGATCCTTTATTTCTTCCTTTCAAGGGAGTCTGGGTTTCAGCAATGGGGTTAAGGAAGCACCCTTCCTGGGACTCTTTCCTTTCTTCCTTTTAAGGGATTCTGGGTTTGAGGAATGGGGTCGAAGATGCATCCTTCCTAAGACCCTTTTCTTTCTGCCTTTCAAGGGAGTCTGTATTTCAGCAAAGAGGTTAAGGAAACAGTAAGTAAGACGCGTGACAACATTCTTCTATTCAGATTGGCCCAACAAGCAGGGCTCACAAGGAAACCCTGTGCAAGCTAATTGCAGCAGCCTCTTCGCGCGCATGATGCTGAATAGGGGAGGAGGAGCAAAAAAACATGACGGCCGGGCCCTTACTATTATGGCCATCCAGCCAAACCGAACAAGCCAGATTGGCCAAAGGAAACCGACCATTCTGAATCTGTTCACAAGCCTAATAGCAGCTTCGTCAATAAGGCCCCAAATCACATTACAAGAAACAACAGAGCTAGTATAAGTGCACTCAGTCTAAGTCATTCAATGCAGCAATTACTTTTTATAAAACTTCTATTACCGGCCAAGGACAGAGTTATAGCTTACTTTTAAAGACTGCTTAAGAGCACTTTGGGACTTTACAGTTTATTACCACCTGCTTAACATTTGGGGGCTCCCCAAATTCATTTCTGTACGTTAGCAGAATAAATGACAAGCTCTCCTGAGTGAAAGCAGAAAGTCAAACATTGCATGACAGACAGATGGGAGCAATGAAGGTGTATTTAAAACTGTTGAATGATAAGCCAGTATATAGGTCAGAGGCTTCATGTATCCATGTATAATAAAATGTGCCTTTTCTAGGTCCTCCAGGCTAACTCTGTGGCATTCTTGCACCAGAAGAGTGTTATAGAGGACCTTCGTTTCAATAGGGTTTGCTATTATCCATGGCTTTGAATATCCATGTGAAGTCCAGGAATATATTCTTTGTGGATACTGGGATTGTAAAATATACTTAACTAAATAGTTGATATAGAATACAGGTTATTGTGTTTTTTAATGTTGGGTTTGGCATAAAAATATTATTACGTAACTTGTAAATATATTAAATATACTTCCTGGCTTCCTTCCTTATCTAATGCTTCTATCATTTCTCCCCATGCAGTCAAATCCAATTAAAGAAGTTGGTGCATGGGGGAGTTAAGATTGTGGAAGTAATGTCAGGTAAACATGATTAAGTGGCAGTCATGAATATGGAATACTTACTCATTCCGTATTCATGATTGCTATTTAGTTATCATGGTGACACTATTCCCATGTATTTAACCAGTATACCGTACTATGTAGCTGATGCAGAATACTGACCCGTCTCTTTTGTCCAAAATGCCTAGGGAGAAGGTCTTAGGTCATGTTACTGAAGACAATGCTGACTAAGAATGTATTCTGCAGCCTAGTTAGCATAATGGTTCATCTAGATCTTTTTAATAGCCATAAACACAGCTGGGATTTTCTGCCAGATATTCACAGTGTCGCCTTTCCCCCGGCCCAAACTGTGCAAGCGATACTCTCTCCCTGGATTCAAACTATGATGCTTTCCAGCCAAGGCCTTTACTGAGCAATTGAAGGGTGGGAGCACATGTTTATCCAACATCATTCAAGATTTAATGCTGGTGATTAGAGCCTGCATAATCAATTATCTATGCTAGGTCAAGCTGCAAACGGTTGACACAAATCACGTTGCCCTTCTGACTATGTAAACTGATAAGTGTATGCATCTATTAAAAATAATTCTGGCACTCGAAAAAATGTTACCCTGGAAGTCATGTGTTCTGCTCAGTGACCTTTTGATGCTCCAGTTAACAAACTGCAATGAGAAATGCCCAAATATCTGTGACCATTGCTCATTTGCCTTTGTGATAATGGCACGCTCTTGTAAGATCTTAGGAAAAGTTCCTATGTTAGACTGCAACTCCATAAACAGATGGAAGATTTGGGAGGTGTAACCTTAAAAGTAACATTTCCAAGCTCTGGTCATTTTGCTAAGAAATAGATCCATTCATTTTGGACCATCAATTACATTTAAGCCTTTCATAAAATATAGCCTAGTTTGTAATTTTAAAATTGAAATTTGATGTACGTACAAGAAGAGAGTCAACAGGATACTTATGCACTTTTGGATTGGGTTGTAGGTGGGTTTAAAAAAAAAAGAAAAATCTCTCCAAGGTTCTGCAAATATGTGTGTTTAGGCTTATTCCCACCAGTGAAAGGGAAGAGTATGGACAACACGAACAATTGAAGATGAGAGTTCTCAAAATTGTGTCTATCTTCTAAATTAAGGGCCCTTTCCCATTCCTTCTGGAAGTGGGTAGTTGTGCAATGACGTTAGTAAAGTACAGTTAGCACCCCATGTTCGCTGAGGTTAGGAGTACAAAACTCCTGCAAAAGAGAGAAAACCCTTTTTTTAAAAACAAAACAAAACAAAACACCCCACATTTTTAAACCTGAGAAAATGCCTCTCTTGGATTCTCTAGGTTTTCCAGCATGACTGTGAATTTCTGGTAGAAGAGTCTAGTAATTCCTAGAGATTACATTTTATTCCGATTAAAAAAAAGTCAAACCTGCAAATGTAGAGAGCTGACTGTGCCTATAATTCTTTGTTAAATAACCCTGGTAGAATCCCCTTAACTACATCACTAGTGTTGTCTAGCAGGGAAATCCCACACTAATCAACAACTCCAGGATTCCATAAGATGGAGTCATGGCAATCGAAGGGGCTTCAGACATCCGTAATGATGTAATATAGACACGCTCTAAACCAGGTGTTCTCATCCTGTGGGTCCCCAGATGTTTTGGCCTTCAACTCCCAGCTGGTAAACTGGCTGGAATTTCTGGGAGTTGGAGGTCAAAACACTTGGAGACCCACAGATTGAGAACCACTGCTCTAAACTGTAAGACAAGAAATGAATATTTCAAAAACAGGAAACACACAAAGGAAACCTACCAGTTTCTCTCCCTATTGCCTCCATAGGTCCACGGTTGTTGGTGCAAGCATGAGTGAACATGTTTCTACTTCCCATATAATTTTCAAGGTCAGCCCAAGATGTTTGGCTGCCAGAAACACACAAGTTGCTGTCCCTTGTACTTCATTTATAGGAAGAAATGTGAATAATAGCTAACTTCAACATTGTCAATGTGCCCTCTATGTCACCATAGGGTAGAAACTTTGCTAAACAGTTGGTTTTTCTTTTTTGTAGAGTACAACTGAAGCATTTTCTACAGAATACATTGTAAACACTGTTAGCATGTTGTTGTTAACAGATTTGTGTAAACGGTGGCATTCAGAAACCTTTTACCATTGCCATTTTTTGTGGCCTGAACATTGAGCTATGGGACCCATTTGGGGTTGGGACCCACAGTATTAGGGTATTGAGGACTGGCTATGCGGCACATACTGCTCTTTACTAAAGTCTTTGGAGGCCTAGCCAGGGAAGACCTATGCAGTATCCTAGCATTTGTTGCCTGAAATGGTATCCTCGTGTTGCCTTTGGGAAATCATTGTCCTTGGGTCTACTGCTAACACCACACTGAATTTCTGAGCAATGTGAAAGGTTCAGTGTTATTATTTTGGTCTGAAAATTGGATTTACAACACGGTTCAATGTATACATGTTTTACTAATACAGATATCCTGAACGGATGCATGCATACATAAAATTGTACCCTGGGAATCTCACCCAGAAACCATACACATAAGCATAGTTCTCAAGGCTTCAGACTGTCACATGAAAGATTTCCAAGTTTGGGTCTTTTCAAATTTTAGAAACAAAATAGCAAGAAAATCTTTAGAACCAAGCTCCCTAACAGAGAAGTAATACATCTGTAGGCATTTGGGGATTTGAGCTCCATCAGCAAGTCTTGATTGGTAGGAATTTTTTTGTATAATTATGTAATATGAATCCTACTCCAGATACTTTAATTGAAAATGAAGGATTATATCTAGCTAATTGCTTTATTTGTATTGCTAACAAAGATATCCTGACTCAGAGGGGAAAGAACAATTAACTTACCCGTTCCAATGTGATCTCTTCAAATTCATATTCAATCTCTGTTCCATTGACCTAGAAATGATATAACACAGAAATTCATTAATACCTGTGAGAGAAACAGAGGGAAAATCCTGTGTTTTGATGAGAACATGAGATCATTCACACTCTAGTTCCAAATAGAAAGAAGGGCATTAGTACTACAGTAGAATCTCACTTATCCAACATAAATGGGTCGGCAGAACGTTGGATAAGTGAATATGTTGGATAATAAGGAGGGATTAAGGAAAAGCCTATTAAACATCAAATTACATTATGATTTTACAAATTAAGCACCAAAACATCATGTTTTACAACAAATTTGACAGAAATAGCAGTTCAATACACAGCAATGTTATGTAGTAATTACTGTATTTACGAAGTTAGCACCAATGTATTGAAAACATTGACTACAAAAACATTGACTACCAAAAGGCCGATTGCGTTGGATAATCCAGAACATTGGATAAGCGAAAGTTGGATAAGTGAGACTCTACTGTACCTCAATGGGAATAAAGCAAGGGTTCTGTCATGGGAAGACTGAATAGCATTGTGTTAAGGGCAAAGGCACACTATATGAGAGCTGATTTGACGAAGGTTTACAATATATTGGCTGAGAACCTATATTGAGTTTGTGTAGTGTAAATCTATTCTCATATATATATGTTGGTTGTGAATCTTTCTGCTGTATACTAACATTACACAAATGGTAATAGTCCCACCAATGGGCTTTCTTATTGTTCTCGTGGGGAATAGGGTTTTCCCAGCATCTGTTTCTGCAGCATTAGTGAAGAAAGTAGCACTATGAAAGTATTCATGAATGGTTCTATACAATCCAGAAATGTGGAGCTGCATAACTCTAATTCTATTTGTGGTTACTCCTAATATATACCGCTTCTATCACTTATTGAGTGGACATACAAGACACAGGTAGATTCTCATTCGATCTCTCTGCTGTAGTTGAGACTAACAATAGGATTTAGGTTTCTGTGAAATGGTTACATTTAGAACTCTGCTTAGTCAATCCTTAACTGAATATACAATTCCATAAGAAGTACAGCCATGCAGAAAGGTGAAGAAGCAATATTTGTGCTTCTTCCTACATGCTTCTAACTTCCAACATGGTGGAGTAGCCTCCTCTGGAGGTTTGTAAGTAGAGGCTAGATGGCCATCTGTCAGGGGCGTTTTGATTCTGTGTCCATGTACAGCAGGAGGTTGGACTAGATGGCCCACGTGGTCTCTTCTAACTCTATGATTCTATGATTCCATAAGCATGAGGGGGAAAGGCACTCAAGTATGACTGTAGTGGAAGGTCAAGAGGATGCTGACCTACTACGATCTTCAGTCATGCCGATAGCCCTCAACCTATTCTTTTTTGATTCCACCCCATGCCTGCTTTAGGAATGGAATATGTTGGAATTGCAAATCCTTGACCCTCTTTTGTATGTGATGGGATTAAAAACGAATCAAAATATTCTGGATAGTGATGCATAATGTCCTTAAGGAAATGTTCAACCTTACTTAAAATTTAGATTCTCCTTCCCCTCTCCCTTTTAACTTAATTGCATGGAAATGTATGATATGATTTGCATTGTTCCTTCCTTCCAGTATGGGACTCAAAGTAGTGACCAACACAGACTGAGATACTGTGATTTTAATAATATGTTTTAAAAACAATTGAATAAACAACACTATAAAACCACTTCTTGTTGGTCTTACGTGCCTTCAAGTCATCTCTGGCTTATGACTATACTCTCCCAGGGTTTTCTTGGCAAGATTTATCCAGAAGAGGTTTGCTGTTGCCTTCTTCAAAGGCTAAGAGTGTGTGATTTGCTACAGTCATGCAGTGCATTTCCATTTCTAAGTGGAAATTCAGGCTCCAGCCTCCTACAGTCCAAGGCTAATTTCCAATCACTAAACCACTCTGGCTCCCCAAATAATTTTTAAAGAAGAATTAATTTAAAACAATGTAAATGCATTTTAAATATAATAATGAGAATAAAAGTACAGCACCCACCCCATTAAACAAGCCCTTTGCAGTAAGAAGATAATAGTGAAAAGGTTGTATAAATATAGGGTCATAGAACAGAATCTAGAGTTGGAAGAGATGACAAGGGCCACCTTCTCCAATCCCCTGCCATGTAGGGACACACAATCAAAGCACTCTTGACTAATGGTCGCTGAGCCTCTGTTTAAAAACCTTCAGAAAATGACAGATGGTTATTTAAAAGCCTCAAAGGAAGGAGCTTCCATCAAACTCCAAGGCAGAGTGTTCTACTGTTGAACAGCTCATACAGTCAGGAAGTTCTTCCTGATGTTCAGGTGGAATCTCCTTTCCTGTAATTTAAACCCATTGCTCCAAGTCTTATTTTCCAGGGCAGCAGAAAACAAGCTTGCTCCCTCTTTCTTATGACATCCTTTCAAATATCTATACACGATTATCATGTTTCCTCTCAACCTTCTCTTCTGAAGGCTAAACATGCCTAGTTCTTTAGGATGCTCCTCATAGGATATAGTCTCCAGACCTTTCATCATTTTAGTTGCCATCCCCTGGACACTTTCCAGCTTATCAATGTCTCTTTTAATTTGTGGTGTCCAGAATTGGACACAGTATTCTAGGTAAGGCCTGACCAAAGCAGAATAGAGAGACACCATGACTTTCCTCGATCTAGATATTATTGCTCAGGTTGAACAGCAATCTCTTTTTGGGAGGAGACTGAGGCAAAGAAAGTGTTGAGCAGCTCTGCCTTTTCCCTATCCGCTGTTTAGCATTTCACCACCTTCTCCACACAGAGGCCCTTTCATTTCTTTTTCTTTCTTTTACTACTGACATAATCAAAAACCCTATTTTTATTGTTTTTAATCTCTCTGGCAAGCTTGAGTTCATTTTATGCTTTAGCCTTTTGGACATTTTCTCCCAATAGAGTGGAACTGTTACATGCCTCAATCCAGACACTATATTCCTATTGAAGCAGCCTACAATAGCATTGGCTTTTTAAGCTGCTACATAAAAAAGTTTGTTTATTGTCAGAAGGAGAGCAAGAAGAGGACCAATCTTCTCACGTAGCCTCACTAAATATTCATGTGACTATGCTGGAATCAAGAAACTCTTTCTCAAGAATCTTAACATTAGGGTGGGTTCATATAGGGCAGTGTTTCTCAAGAGATTGCAAGAGAAGTTAAAAGGGTTTGCCAAAGACCAATATTTTCTGTTGGCCATGAGGGTTCTGTGTGGGAAGTTTGGGCCAATTCGATCATTGGGATTCAAGGGGCTCTTTGACTGTAGCTGAACTATAAATCCCAGCAACTACAACTCCCAATGTCAAGGTCTATTTTCCCCAAACTCCACCAGTATTCAAATTTGAGCATATTGAGTATTTGTGCCAAGTTTGGTCCAGATTCATCATTGTTTGGAGTCCACAGTGCTCTCTGAATGTAGGCAAACTACAACTTCCAAACTCAAGGTCAATGCCCAGCAAACCCTTCCAATATTTCCTATTGGTTATGGGAGTACTGTGTGCCAAGTTTGGTTCAATTCCATCATTGGTGGAGTTCCAAATGCTCTTTGATTGTAGGTGAACTATAAATCCCAGTAACTACAACTCCCAAATCCCCTTCCCCCCAAACCCACCTGTATTCAAATTTGGACGTATCAGGTATTTCTGTGCCAAATTTAGTCCAGTGAATGAAAATACATCCTGCATATCAGATATTTACATTATAATTCATAATGACTGTTATGAAGTAGCAACAAAAATAATTGTATGGTTGGGGGTCACCACAACATGAGGAACTGTATTAAGGGGTTGTGGCATTAGGAAGGTTGAGAACCACTGATATAGGGAGATATAAGGAAATTTGTTTTATAGATTGGTTGCTTTTTAATAGCTGTTAATGTATTTCCTTCACATTCCTGTCTTCCCATAGACACTTGAACCAAGCCTTAAATGATGAATGAGGTCATTTTGTTTGGAAAATTTCTCATTTTTTGAGATGGAACATTAGCAAGCTAATGCTGCAACCAACTTTCTCTCAACAAAATTATTATAAAATGAGATAGCTTCAGAAACTAAGGGACCCAATACTTGCAGAAAATTAAAGCAACTGGGTGCCGTAAGATACCATGCTTCCATCACATATTAATGTAAGTTCCAGCTAATATAAAATAAGAATAGGATATAAACCTTTTGTTATAAACCATGTTTCTAAAATAAGCTGGAATGGCTTAGGAAGTATTATTAACATAACATCCAGTCATTAGAAATCGAGAGGTAGGTTCTAATTTTTTTTCTTTCTGAAAGGATTATTTGATGATGTAGGTCAGAGAAAAAGATTTGGCTCAAGGACTAATAACAACCTCTTTCCATATCTACTTGAGGCTTTGAGGATAGCACAAGAGACAAGATATACCTCCAGGATTTCCACAAGGAACACTCTTAATAGGTTCACCTGTGTTAACATGACAACCTCAGTTAACATGCAATGTAAGTCGAGACTGGCAGTTTAACTAAGTGCCTCTTCACTTATCAACTTATAAGTGTTGAGTTGATCCTCCATACTTAACACTGCTATATACATCAATTTCTCTATCACTTTGCTCCATTACGGCAAAGAACAGCTATTCATAAACTGAGCAAATGTGTATGTGCTTTCAAGTCACCTGGAAAATTATAGAGATCTCATGAATGTCATAGCATTTTCTTAGACAAGGAATACACAGGAGTCAGCTTTGCAAGTTCCTTCCTCTGAAAAATTCCTGGTATTCATTGATCTCCGAAGTACTAACCAGGATAGACCTTTCTTAACCTCCAAGATCAGATTAAGCTGGTGTCTTCATAACCCTCTATAATGAGATGTTAAACTAATTTCCATGGCCATTGAATCCATGGCCATGGATAAAGAATCTGTGGATACGGGGCCAACTATATTTTTTACATAATGGTCAGTGCTCTTTACTTTTTATCCTTTTTTGTCCCCAGATGTTATTGGATGACAACTCCCATCACTTTTGATTATTTGTCATGCATACTGGGGATAATGGGAATTGCAATCCAATAGCATTTGTGGCTCTGAGTTTGGGGAATGGTTAGAGGACATTTTAAAGTCAGACATCATATCCACAAGCCTTGTATCTAACTTAAAACCTATCCTGACTCAACATAACAAATGATAGCCTTCCAGATATTGTTATATCCTGTGGTGAAGTGTGAATTTTAATCTACAGTCATGTATAATTATAGGTAGATGGTTAAAGAGATAAGTACTTAAAATAGCATGACTAGGGGATGGTGGCCAGCTCAGCTTATTCTGAGATGAGTTGCCATGGGAAAAGGGAGGAGCCAACTGCCACTTGGCAAGGGAGGCATTTTAAAAATAGGCAGTCTGTGGTCAGAGAACCGCAGGAAAATCTATTCTACCGTGTTGAGAATAAAGAAGGTTAAGTCTGTGTGATTTAGATAAGTCAAGTTGATTAGTAGATAGGGTTGGAGTATAAAGGGGAAGAGAAAACCCAGTAAGAGCCTTTACTGTAACAGAAATAACAGAGGGAAAGAATAGGATAGAACCTGGAGTGATCTATAAAAGAAAGAACACCTTCTGAAGTAAATAAGTATAAAATTTGTCTAGTGGAAAGAACAATCTTCTTAAGAGTTGTTTTATGAAAGGTTATAAAGGTAACCACTAAAGGAATGTACCTCTAGGAGTTAAGAAACATTGAAACCATTAAGCTTCTATACTTCAATAAACTTATTACACTTCCTCTTAAATTCAAGTCTCTTTACTTTCGAGTCAGGCTGCGCTACACATCAAAGGAAGATAAGCATCATATTACAGGCTAGTGGCTGTGTTATCGATTTTGTAGATTCATTACAAATTGTAGGAGCACCTGACAAATCGTCCCTTCAACTGGGGGCGTCGTTACATATCCCATTTCTCATCAGCTCTAGTCATGATGTCTAATGATGAGTAATGTAGGAGCTGCAGTCCAGCATCTGGAGGGCCACATAAACTGACATGGTGGGCTGGATTTGGCTCACGGGCTCTGAGTTTGACACATGGATACTACTCCTGATGACCAACTCCATTACATGTCCCTTTAGGTTATATCTAAGACTAAAAAAACCTGGAACATCTGTATATTTCTGATATATTTTGCAAAAAATAGAAGCCCTCAGTTCTCAAATAATTTGCTTTGCATTAGTCCAACTAAAGTCAGTAGGGACTACTTTGGGATAAGCAGCTTATGGAGGACAGCCTGCACTGAAGAGATATGTGGGTGAAGGCTTCCTTATCATGGCACTGGAGCATGAAAGTTTGGAAGTGTATTTGCTTGGTTTGCGGGCTCAGGAGATCTCAGTTCTCACGTACCTTGTGTTGCTAATTCCTGGGGATGGTGATAATACTCCTGCTTCTCTTAAACAGGCCCTATTATTGATGCTAACACTTTGCATAGTGTGTCCTAAGAATTTTTGAATGACTTAATTTTGAAATAACTACACCTCAGGAAGACAAGGTGGTAACTGTAAGGAGTCTGCCCAAAGAGGCATCGATTGTGCCATAATGGTCTGCTTCTTGTCCAACACTTCTCTACTGGTGGAAGTTGCTTTCCATTTTGAAGATCCACCAGGAGAAAAGCAACTGGAAATATCCTGTGCACAAGTTTGAAATGGTTCTTTACCTCCTGTGGCCTATGCTTTAAGCATGGGAAAGGTTCAGCCTGTCAGATTTGGGCTATGCTGGCTAGGGTTGCTGGCATGACTATAGGTCTGTGGATGGTGGAATTTGCACCAGATAATCTCATCAGAGGGCATGACACCAACTATGGGCATTGAGAAAGAGGTGGGCAAGGTAGGAGGGAAAGCATCCCATCATCATCATCTGCTTTTATCTCTGGACTGAAATGCAAAGCAAGTAATGCTGAATGCCTTTGACTCCTCAACTCAATGTAAGCTAGTCCTCTTAGCTGGATTGTTTTACAAAAATTCAACTCTCTCTTATCTTCCCCTCGCCCTTGCATGTACTCAGATGGGTTCCCCCTTTGCCTCAACCTTTCCCACATATTTACTAGGCATGGTCAAAATATCGAAATGATTCTTGGATTAAAATCGAAATTATCCCGCTTTTTGATCCGTTATCCGACTCGTGCTATCACGGCCCATCAAGCTTGTTAATTCGAGGCATTGTAGCCCTACTCTCGTTATGTCTCTTAAATTTTTTCGTAAATTTTTTTGCCCCAAAGTAATTTTAAAAAATATTTTTAATTATTTTTTAAAATGTGTTTTTAATGCAACTGAACTTGTTTGGGAGCGCAACACAGCCAAACATGGGCTCGGCTCCCTGACCAATCACAGGACTCCATGATGGATGTAAGGGTGGGGGCTAACGTCCTCTGCGTGCCCACGCATCCATCATTCTTCTATAAAAAGCCCAGTTTGGGCTGCCTCGTGGCATTCCGTTCGGTGGGAGCTGGGAGCACGAGAGGGTGGGTGGGTGGATGGATGCTGTCTGGGCTATTTACATAGTTTTCCCTCACTGCATTTCCTCTCCGTCAACATCCTTCTTTTCCTTAAACAACAGATATTTTTTTAAAAACCTTTTCCCCTCCTTGGGATGCATCTGAATGCTTACCCAGCAGTTAAAACTATTTTTGACACTAGCAGCAACCACTTGTGTTTTTCCCCCATATGCCAAAGCACATGCTTTTGTGTGGCATGCTTTGCTTTATGAAGGTAGATACAGGCTTAATTTTAAACTCTGATTTCTGAGACACACACATTTCCTGCTGTTGGATGAGCTAACCATACATTTTGAATTTCCTGATCATTCCCTATTTTCCCTGCTCTCTTGTGAGTTTGTTGCTCTTCACTGCTCTTGCTGCTGCTCCTGTTGCAAAACCAGGGGTAAAGAAATGGGTAGTCTGTGTGTGTATTTGAGTTTGTAGACACACATGTACAATCTCAGGATGCAGGAGAGATGAAATAAATGAATACTTGAAGATTGAGGTTCATTAGCTACAATAGTTTGGTATGGTCTAGTATGGGAGGGGATCCACAGGGTTGACAGTTTGATTTACCCTAATGGTTGACACCAACCCTAGAGACACTTCTGGAGGAAGAATCCAAGACCGATCAAAATGGTAGTGATGGATGACCACAGGTCCTGGCTATCTACTGCATTTGTCCACCAATGTCAATGGCACTGATAATCTCCTGGCTTTTTAATGTCAAAGCGCCATGGGAATGATGGCTTATCATCTGTTAAAAAGGTACATCTGTTCCTTTTTTCATACAGGAATCACCAATGACAAAACTCTCACATATCAAATCAACCCATTAATACCAAATAATGGAAGACTTTGTACTATACCAGGTAGATGGGTAGTCTCTGTGTGTATTTGAGTTTGTAAACACACTTGAAGATTCAGGTACATTAGCTACAATATTTTGGTATGGAGGACTTTGTAGTATACCAGTTAGATTGAATCTGGTTTCCAAAGGAGGCAGGTTAAGAAATCATTTGCATGCATCAATACAAGGTGCTTGGGAATGAGCCAACATTAATATTAAATTAAATACATTTCAGGCGGATTTAATATTAATAACTCAGCTCTTTGTACACATGCATTCCAAAAAAGATTTTTATTTCAAGTTATTACTTCCAGCCAGCTGATCTTGAAAAGTAAATGAGGAATTAAAAAAAGGAAAGTGAAATTTCATGAAGATATGCAATGACAAGGCCATTTCGTTATCTCCTATTGAGATGTCTAATATTTTGTTTGTTTCACCTGAAGTGATTTATAAATTATATTACTGATTCCTAAACGTTCAAGAAAATTGGTGCAAATATTAGGAAAGAGACCACTGATGCCCATGAGCAAATTTGTAGTAATATAGATTGAATGTTGAGCTCCAACTCCAGAGACCATGTTGGAATCCCTGCTCAGCCACAAAAACCTCCTGGTCACTTTGAGATAGTCACATTCTCATAGAGTCAGAGGAAGAAAAGGGCAAACTCTTCAGAACAAGTATTACAAAAAAAACACCCTGTTATAGGTTAGGCAGTACATATGTATTCTGAAGTAATTTGGCTTTCTTGTTTTATGGTATTATATTATATTATATTATATTTTGGTTTCTTTAAAAGGGGGAGGTAACTTGCCCCTCCATGTGAACTGTGTATATTTTAAATTATCATGGCAGGTGGGAATTCCTATGTTGGCCTCCAGCTTATGAACACTATTCCATATGGTATTTCTTTGCTTTACTGCACACAGTCAAGTTTCCTTTATGTTACATTATTATTAATGCAGAAAAAATGAACAAGAAGGAAGAATAGAAATAATCTTCCAGGGTTTCCTATGTCAGTGGAGCAGTGAATATGTTTGGGGGTTGTGTTTGAACTCCAAAGGAATTATCCAGGGTGTGTCATGGAGCCATTTCTGTCATTGGCTGTCATCGGAATAGTCTCCCTGCCATTTGTTTCAGAACTGTGGGAAAGTGGAATGTTAACTGGGAAGTAGGGAGGTACAAAGGAAAAGGAGTTTTGTTGACTGGTTAGTAGTTAGAATTAGCTACACTAACTAGCTACACTATCACTACACTAACACAGAGACCATCCTTTAATTGGGGGGGGGGAACTATATAGTGGCCTTTAAAATAATATGAGGTTTACTAATGGATACAAAACAGCTAATATTGTCTACCTGGTTACCTGTTTAGAAACATTAAGCTCTTGAAGAGTGCCAAGAATTTCAATAAGTTTTTCAAAGCCTATTGCAATAAACAAGTCTGTATCTTCTAAAAGAATGACCGCAAAGGTGAAGTGATTGCAGACCCTCTAAGAAGTAACTTCTAGATCTTCAGTGCAACCACAAAGAAGGCACCTTTCAGATATGCCTGTGAAGTTGTGGCATCAAGACAAACATATCTCCTGAAAATCTCACTGCCTGGACACTCATACAACCGTACAATCATTGAGTTGGAAAGAGCTCCTTGGCCCCAGTGGGCCACTTGGTGCAGCCTTAATGCAGGATGTAAACTGATAGACCTGAATATCTGAATGTTATAGGAAGAAGGAGAAAGAGAAAAATTACTCAAGCAATAATTATTTTAAATTCTTGAAGTTTCATATTTCATGTCAGCATTTGTAGTATCCCCTAGGTTGGCCAACATCACCTCCATACTACAAACAAAAAACTGAAAGAGTAGAGGTTCATCATGATGAAATTTGAAGCAAGACCTTTCCAAATATCAATCACACTCACCAAAACTACAATTAGCTCCAAATTCCATAACTAGCATTGGCTTCAGTGTTGTTCAGTGACATCAGTGTTGTTCTTGTATTTTATCTTCTAAAAACCTGACCAACACACTTATTTCCCTGGTCTCTTTGTGGAGTTATGGACAATGGTTTTCATATGAAGTATGGATATATCTTCGGAGCCCCCGATGACGCAGTTTGTTTAACCTCTGAGCTGCTGAACTTGCTGACCAAAAGGTCAGCAGTTCGAATCTGGGGAGCAGAGTGAGTTCCCGCTATTAACCCCAGCTTCTGCCAACCTAGCAGTTTGAAGACACGCAAATGTGAGTAGATCAATAGGTATCACCTCCGTTGGGAAGGGAATGGCGCTCCATGCAGTCATGCTAGCCACATTACCTTAGAGGTGTCTACGGACAACGCTGGCTCTTCAGCTTAGAAATGGAGATGAGCACCAACCCCCAAAATTGGACACGACTAGGCTTAATGTCAGGGGGAACATGTACCTTTACCTGTGAATATCTTCAAATCATAAGGATTTGAGGATACAAGAAATCAAGTTCTGTCCAGTTGATTTTGTGGGATGCAATAACACCAGGATCACTTCTATTCCACTTATGTTGGCATAGAAGTGATTCTATGCCACCCTCCAATGTTTTTGATCCAACTTTAACCAAGCTTTCCAATAGATATAGAGCCCAAAAGGTTCAAATTGTAGACCAATTGGTTTTCTCATTGAAAACACTTCATATGAGTGGTTGGTTGTTATTCATTTTATGTCTATATTTACCATAACATTTTATTGATATGTATTTTAGGGTTGATTGGTTTTACTGTGGTATTGTTATGTACTGATGATGTGAATTATGTTCCCCTTTGATATTTATGTATTTGTATTTATTGCACCGTGCTTTGTAAGCCACTCCGAGTCCCTTTTGGGAGATGGTGGCGGGGTAGAAATAAATTATTATTATTATTATTATTATTATTATTATTATTATTATTATTATTATTATTATTATGTTATCTACAGGACATTTTTTAAATGTTTGTCATAGTTTATATTCCTGTCTGTTCCTGAACTTCGGGCTTTGAGGAAGACTGGCATATGGCTATAATGTTGTCGGGCATGGCCCCATGTAAGCCGCTCCGAGTCCCTCCGGGGAGATGGGGAGGGATATAAAAATAAAGTTATTATTATTATTATTATTATTATATAATATATTTTGCTGAACAAGTCCGGATCTTACATATACACTCTTGGCAATTGCTCATAATGTTTCCCCCTAATCAAATTAATGCTCTGCCCACGTTCAGTTGTTAGTCCCAAGTAGGGTACAAGCAATTGTGAAAAGGAAGTCAACATGTATGCAAATTTCGCTGATTCAATAAGTCTGAGGTTAGCAATTGGACTGAGGCCTCTTATGTTTACCTATAAGCATTCTTTTCAATATCACTAATCTCGTACAGAGACAATGACTCAGGCTGCATCTACTCATTTGAATTAATGCATGTCGACACTGCTATAATTGCCATGGCTCAATGCTAAAGAATTATAGGAGTTCTTTAGGCTTATTCGCCAAAGTGTACAGTTTTATCACCAAACTACAAATACCAGGATCCTGTAGCATTAAGCCATGGCACTTTAAGTGGCATGAAACTGCAACAACTCTAAGTGACCTCTCTCCCCATACCACACATCCTAAGCCTGAACAGAATGCTCGGGCTGTGGCGCAGGCTGGAGAGCAGCTGCAATGAATCACTGCAATGAATCACTCTGACCAGGAGGTCATGAGTTCGAGGCCCGCTTGGAGCCTATGTTTGTCTGTCTTTGTTCTATGTTAAAAGGCATTGAATGTTTGCCTATATGTGCAATGTGATCCGCCCTGGGTCCCCTTCGGGGTGAGAAGGGCGGAATATAAATGCTGTAAATAAATAAATAAATAAATAAATAAATTTTCGCATGAAATGAAAGATAAAAAACACATTTCTGAAATATAGTTAACATGCTTACAATTAAAATAAGGCATGGGTTTCTTCTCTGGCCCTATGACAAATTCCAAAACCCACATTGTTGAAAGCCCTTCATCAGGCTGGACAAAAAGGCATGAAAATTGTGTCCGAGTTTTTGAAATCTCTGGATCTCTTTATCAGGCAGGCAGTCTCTGAAAAAGCAACCTGCTGGTGTATTGTGTTTGCTGATTTCAAGAAAGAGTGGTGTTTTGTTTCCTTTTCACCTGTAGATTATTGTACTCTGGTTAAACAATGGTATAAAAATCTTTATTCTCCAAGCGTGGAAGCAAGAAATTGTCAGAAGCCCAAGGGCTGACTGTTTACTGTTATTCCTGAAGGGAAGCTGCTACAAAATTGCAGAGTTCAAAGCTTTGCTGTTGGGAAACATCCCGATCTAAAGCCGTTAATCCTCTGGTATCGGAGAGAGTATATTAGTGAAGGCTACAAACCAAATAATTTACACTTCAGTCCAAGTTTCCCCTTCTGAGCTGTTTCCATAATGCAGCAATATCACCTTACTGGGTCTGCCTGGGATCACGTTTTACTTTGCAATCAAGCCAATCTGCTGCAGAAAATTATCGGATCAAGTATTCATGAGACAAAGTTAATTTGTGCTGCCCCGGGAGAGACTCATTTCTCTAGCTGGATGTGATGAGGGACGTGCCTCGTTTGACTGAGAGCCAATTACAATTCAAATGGGACACCAGGTGTCTTTCATTACCCCCTTGCCCTGTAACCAGCGAATCCTTCTATTATGCCAAACATGGTTTAAAGATTGATGACACTCCAAGTGATTATCCAAATTTCACTGCTACTGGTGGCATCTAGGTATGGAATAGAGTTTCACAAAGGAACAAAAAATTATCAATTTTTCTTTCTTCCATATAGCACAGTTTTGGGGGGCTTTCATATATGTGGACGACTACTGCTTTTCCGTTTTTCTAACACTTTGAAAACATACAAGTGTAAGGAGCACAAAACACAAGTTTCATATTTGAATGCTTCAATTTTGCACTAGAAAGCTAACTGTTGGGGCTTAGTGAACTGCATATGGTCTTCCAAAGGATTTAAGAGAGCCTCCTCATCACCAAATTTGTCAGACCTGGTCATACTTTCCCCATCTGTCACTCAGTAGCCAAATTTCTTGCTTTGCCCACCCCTGATTGATAATGAGGGAATTTTGCAAAGATATACAGTACAACCTCCTGTCTCCATGGGAATACATTACAAGTCCAAGCCTCAAGTCCCCATCACCTGAAACTATAGGTAATAATGAATTCTATATTTTTAGTGCACTTGGGCCAGAATTTCACTGACCTAGAGAGGTTCCCAAACATTTCTAGGTGGGATTTTTTAGCATATGTAAACAAAACAGTGGATATTGAATCTGTGGATACAGTGAACATACTGTAAATTTAGCTGCTACAATATCAACTTTCAAAGAAAAGACACTGGAGGACCTAGAGAGGTTCCCAAAAACTTCTAGGTGGGATAATTTGTTTGAGCATGGCTAAATGAAACAGTGGATATTGAATATGTGGATAGTTAATCATGCTATTCATTCAACTTTCAGAGAAAAGGCTATGTTAATTTCAATTGTGCAGAAGTGCTGGTGCCCACTTACTAATAGATTATTCAGAGAAATGGACACAGAAATGTGTAACTTTTCAATGACAACAGCGACAAAAAATCCTCAGGGCCATTGCATTTACCTATACTAATCCCAAAATAATAGCACAAAACATTCTAAGTCTCAACTAGTGAATGTAGTTACAATGGAGTTCAGTAAGATTGTTGGTTGACAAAAACAGTTGAACTATACCTTCTTGGGGAAGGGAATTATTAGTCAGATGTTTTAGACTTCAGCTTCCAGAAACTCCATATAGCATGGCCAATGGTAAAGAAGCATGGGGGTTGTGGTCCCAAACCCTTGGATGGTCACAGCTTACCTATTGCTATGGTAGGCCACTTTTGACAACATAATGCTTTACAAAAAGGGTAGGCATAGTGTCACTTGTGGGCCACATGCACCTGCGGGCTTCACATTTGTGGCCCTGGTGCCCCACCAGTGCTCCAAGAGCCTCTCTCCCACATTTTAAAGCATGATTTTCAGATACTTTTTGACCTGAAATCACACAGAATATCCCCAAACAAATGCAAAGATAACCCACCTCACCTCTACAAGCAGCCAGGAATCCCGAACCACCCTAAATACTTTAATTTTCCTCTGCTCCTCTCAAAATGGCATCAGAAAGTGATGCAAAGTTACTTGTTGTTGGAATTTTGAGAGGGCTGCACAGGTAAATGAGACCATGTGCACTAGAAATCTCTAGGTCCTCCAACACAACTCCACAGTCTATTTCTGGCAGAATTATCACTGAACACCATAAAGTTGTACCAGAGATACCTAGAGATTCCCAGAAAGACCATATTGATCAAATTTGCACATAATCAAATACGCAAAAGTTAAACCTGCAAATGTGGAGGCAAAAGGTGGTGTAGACTACAATTGTGAGTGTAGAATTATACTCTACAGGCACATTGTATGCTCCCTCCCAGAAAATGACTGAATCTTGTACAAAATATATTTAACAATGGATAACCAAACCATGTACAAAGTAAAATTCAGACAGCCATATGACTGAGGACCATGCAATCATGAATTAAGATAAAGGTTGTACAAGCTTTGCAGCTTATGAAGCTTGTACAACCTTTAATTGCATTTGAGCTACCAGAGCACAGTTCCTTTCTGTGCCGTTCAACTTCCCCATCAAATGAATTCTCACAACTTCAGCTCTGCAAGTGAAAGCTGCTCAAGTCACTGAACCCAGGAAGGAGTCTAATTAACTAGTTCTTTTATGATTGGTGGCAGTCATATCTTAAAACTACTGCCAACCACTTGAAAGGGGGTCTGTCTTTTCTCCCTTTCAAGGACGAATACAATCGGCAGGGAAGATGAGATGACACTATAGTAAAATGATGTGTAGATGTGACTCAATGTCAAACAGCAGAGAAAAATGTTTCAAAGGAGGATTCCAAATATCCAAAGTTCTATTTTTGAATGGCTAAGGTTAAGCTCAGTAGCAAGAAATTTGAATTAGGACTTAAACAGCGGAGTGAAGCATCAGAGCACGGCCCAAAGCCTGCTAAATTTACGGGAAGGAACATACTTTTGAAACATTAAAGCTAGAGACCTGGACAGATACTGCCCTGTCTTTCTGTTTCCTGCTGTCATCTGTTCCCAAGGGCTCTCATTTTAGAAATCTAGACATTTTACTCAGATGAATTGCTGAAAGCATGCAACATAACGAACACAATGAGGGAGAAGAGGTGGAAATAACCTGCACAAGGAGGCACATCATACAATCACACAGTCATAGAAACATAGTGTTGTAGCAGACCACAATAATTATCCAATACAGTCCCTGCTGTGCAGAAATCAAAGCACTCAATTGCCAATTGCATCCAACCTCTGTTTAAAATCCTTCAAAGGATCCATCACACTCTGAGGGAGTATTTTCCACTGTCAAACAGTTCTTACTATCAGAAAGTTCTTCCTAATGTTTAAGTAGCATCTCCTTTTTTGAAATTTTAGTCCATTGCTCCATTTGGAGCAGCACAAAAAAGCTGGCTCCATGTTCAATAGGACATCCTTTCAAATATTTTAAAATCATGTCATTTCTTAACTATGTCTTATCGGGGCTAAACATATCAGTTTCCTAAGATGCTCTTCATAGGTTTGAGCATTTTGGTCACCCTTCTCTGACCACATTTCAGCTTGGCAACAGTCACTCCTTATTCTTGGAGGAGTGAACTGAGAATTTGAAATAGTCTTTCTCATTACCAGTGATGAAATCATGTCTAATGACTAGCCCTTCACCTTCTGTACCTCAGAGAGCAAAACGTCTAAAGTTGGTTCCAATTCCATTTCTGAAGATATCTGTCTTTCCAGCCTAGGAGTGCAGAACCTCTGAGCTGAATTACTTCTGAAGGCTTCATTCATCCTAACTGCCTCTATTCTCCAGTGGGTAGGATGAACAATTGTATCCCCTTATCCTCCCAAGGTATTTTGTCAGAATTTGGCACCTTAATATAGTTTTCTCTGGGCTAAATATATCCTCGAGTGCAGTTACCCTTTACAAAGCTGCTGGCAATATTTCATCAAGATGTTTTCAAAACTGATTTAGTGTGCCCAGCTGAAAAGCTTCGACTTGGACTTGTGTAGCTAAGTGTATGGCTGATATATGACAAAGGCGATAGAAATCTTGTTGGTGTTTTGTACATGTTCCACTGTAGAAGCAGTTGGAGATTTTTGTCTAGTGCAGAATATGTGCATTTTGTTCATGTTGCAGAAGCAGAATTTATTTATTTATTTATTTACAGTATTTATATTCCTCCCTTCTCACCCCGAAGGGGACTCAAGGTGGATCACATTGCACACATATAAGGCAAACATTCAATGCCATAACATAGAACAGAGACAGAGACAGACGCAGGCACGGGCTGGCCTTGAACTCATGACCTTTTGGTCAGAGTGATTTGTTGCAGCTGGCTGCTAACCAGCCTGCACCACAGAATTGAACATGTGGCACCAACTGTGCACATTAAGCATGGATTCATAGGCACATTGACATGCATAGTACAATTTGGATGGAATCTTTATGCATTGTGCACATTTGTGAATTTGTTCATTTGGTTGTGCATTTAGTTGTCTGTTTAGTTGCACAATTGTGCCACTCAATACAAGGGTTGCCCACCACAATCAACATGCAACACCACATGTAGAGATTTAAGTCATGCAACTCCAAAATGGCTTCACTTTATGTTCCTCCTCCTCCAAGAGCATCTCCTCATCAGCCTTCTCTATTCAAAGCATCATCCAAAGAAGTCATATTATTCTCATATACATCACATTCACATGGTAGTGATAGATTTGTGGCTTTGGTTTCCCACTTTTTTTGTATGTGTAATGTTCCTTTTTGTCATTAAGTTCTGCCTGTTGAAATGAGTGCACAAACTAGTTTCTAGAAGTTTGGACATGATCTTTTAGAGCTCTGTTTGAGTCTGCTGTTTCATCTGATCATCAGGGAGAGCCAGCATGGTGCAGTGCTTTGAGCATTGTTGGATCATGACTCTAGAGACCAGATTTTGAATCATCAGGCAGTCATGGCTACCCACTAGGTGCCCTTGGGACAGTCATTCTCTCTCAGGGGAAGGCAAAGGTAACCCCTCTCTGAACAAAACTTGACAAGAAAACTTTGCAAATGGATAAACAATAAGTCAGACACAAAACAACTATGGATGGAGATATGAGGGCATTGCCCCTTCAATAAAAATTCTGCCATCAAACTGAGCTTCCTTGGCTCGCATCCTGGTAGAAAACTTCCCTTAACTTCACAAAGTTCTCGCACTGCAGACAATGAGACTGAAAATAATTCATATCTGCAACCTTTAAAGTTACAGGAGATATTCTGAATAAGAATTCTGTCCCCTCCATGAAATGCTCCTTTAGTCCCCAAGTTTCTTCTTCAAAAATTGGCAGTTATGTTTGTTTGAATTGTGAGTCCCATAATTCAACCCCTCCCCCCAAAAAACAATGGCCAGAATGTTGTTCACATCCTGTTATTGTGCTTATGTTGTATACCTTCCCTTACACCTGAGGGTAAGTAAGTGTGTTCAGCCATTGTACAATTGATATATCCATCCAGTTTGCTGTTGTCTTTAAAAAGCATTATAAGAATAATACCATTTCACATTTCAATTAATACTCTAAAACAAAGTTTCTCAAACTCTGCTCCTCCAGATGTTTTGAACTTCAGCTTCCATAATTCCTTAACAGCTGGTAAGGTGGCTGGGATTTCTGGGAGTTTGAGAAACACTGCTCTAAAGGCACCAGCTCCTGTCTGATCTTGAAATCAGTTAGTATTTGGATGGGAGACACCCCATGGATACCACATTCTGAAGGCTATATTTCAGAAGAAGAAACTAGCAAAACTACCTTTGAGTATGCCTTGCCTAAGAAAACTGTATGAAATTCAAGGAATTGCCAGAACTCAACAGGTTACTTGAAGACACACGTATTCTATCATTAGATCAGACTGTAGTAAATCCATTGAATCAGATGGCTATTATTATTATTATTATTATTATTATTATTATTATTATTATTATTATTATTATGTCACTGCCTTCAATGCATCATTTTATTCACCTGGATTGCAGAAGGAGACAATGAGACAATGCACAATGAGACAAAAAAGCAGGTGCTCTTGCAAATACATTTCCATCTCACAATGTCAGTATTTGGTAGAAAGGTGATGTACTGGGACCATAATCTAATTACACTGTGCAAGCATGATGTATGATTCCCACCAAGGGAGGCATTTACACTGCAGAACTAATGCAGTTTGACATCACTTTAACTGCCATGGCTCAATGCTATGGAGCCCTGGAAATTATAGTCTGGTGAATCCTCTGCTCTTTAGCAGAGGAGACTAAAGGCTGTGTAAAATTACAATTCCAGTTATCCCATATCATTGAGTCATGATAGTTATAGTGGTGCTGAACTGCATTAAATCTATATTGTAGATGCACCAAAGCATACGGGAATGTTCCTTCTCAGCTCTGGAAGAGCCTTTCCAGATGAAATGACCTGATGAAATTTCTTTTTTTTTTCAGTCCAAAATCCTAGGCAAAATTTTCTTAAGGAATCTGAACACAGAGAGTTCTGGGAAAAAAAATATATTTAATGTTGCCTGCTTAGTCTCAAATGAGACACACAAACTAGCCATGCAAATGAGCAACCTAAAAATCCCACTTTTCCATTAATGTCAGTGAAAACAGAAAATGCAATTAAATTTTTCCAACTTACATAGGGAATGGTGTCCAAGGTATCAGTGTTGACGATTATAGGAGCAGGGCTGGCCTGGAGAGAAAAGGAGGAAAAAAGGTGATAGAATTAGATTATGATACTGGATAATTTGTGTAATACTTGTAATTTCCCTTTCCAAGATCTACTGTGATGATACAGTATTAGAGTTAAAACACATTGAGGGGCCAATATTTAACTGTGAAAACTGGTCACCCCATCAGCAGCAAATCCACTGTTATATTAAGTTGATACAATTTTAACTGTTGAGCCTCCATCCTATGGAAATCTGGTTTTTTTCATTTAATGAGGTATTTAGAATTATCTGCTGAAAAGCTGAAAAAAGGAGCCTATTAGAAAATTCCAAATCACTGCACCAAACTGCAAATCCCAGGATTTGGTAGCAGTGATTACATTTTGAATGCTATGAATACCTATCATCATCACCACCACCACCATCACATTTATTCATTTCATATATATTTCACTGTCTCCTAAGAATGAGCCTCATGTCTGATTACAACATATTTAACAATGATACAGAACAACTATATTCAAAACATCACTGAAAATATAAATATAAATGTTATTAAAAGACAAATAAACCATTTATGACATCAAGCACATTAAAAGTAGTTCAATTTAATACCACAATACAGCACAGAATATTCACTAAAACACATTACATTACAAAGCAGTGAGGATGGGCAACTTTTATATCTGTGGAGCACTGAATATACCTGAGGTTTTGGATAGCTTTAAAGATGCTTTCCAATTTGCTGAACCTATTATGGAGCTGGAGTTCTGCACCTCAAACTGCCTCCCACAAATTCTGGGTAAAAACTTGCATCAAAATCACCACCCCACTGACATGGGGTTCTGTATATCTCAGTACTACTTCAAGACATTTCTCTGTCCAAAGATAGTGGCTCAGATAAAACCAATGGTGGTGAATCTACTCAGTTTTTAGCCCAAACTTTAACAAAGCTATCCAATGTGCTAATTTGTGGGACAGGGTTTAGCATCTTGGATTGGACATTTAAAGTTCATACTAAAACTCAAAGTGCATACATTGTTCAAGTGACATTGGAACCTCCAACTTCCAGGGCTAATGGCAAAGTATAAGACTGAAGCCCAGTAGACTGCCAAAATGAATGCTTAGCAATGGTTAAGGATGTACATTTGTTCAACCCATGGCTTCAGTGGGGCACAACCTGGGGATCACAACCAGATACAGTGAAGACATCTGCCCTTGTGCTTTGATACTCTGTCCAGTGTGGAACACATCCCACTATGTTAAAACAGTGGTTGTGCCTTTTAATGAGACATGCCACATCATCACAGGATGTCTAGGCCCTACAACACTGGAGAAATTATACTGTTTAGTTGGCATTGCACCACCTGACATCTGCCAGGAACTAGCAGCCAGAAATGAAAGGACCAAAGCATTGACATATCTGGCTCATCCTCTGTTCAGATATCAGCCAGGACGCCAATGCCTTACATCAAGAAATAGCTTTCTAAGATCTACAGAGATACTCGCAGGAATGCCTCAGAAAATGAGAGTCCAAAAGTGGCAGGCTAAAATCCATAACCTCAATCCATGGCTGCTACCGAATGAGAGACTCCCTCCTGGGCACACAGAAGTCTGGGCAACTTAGAAGGTGCTGAACAGATTGTGCTCTGGCACCACGAGATGCAGAGCCAACTTTAAAAAATGGGGCCACAAAGTGGAGTCCACGACATGCGAATGTGGAAGAGCAAACCACAGACCACTTACTACAATGCAACCTGAGCCCTGCCACATGCACAATGGAGGGCCTTCTTATAGAACACCAAGTGGCCAGGTACTGGTCAAAGGACATTTAGTATAATACCAAGTTATACTGCTTAACTCCTTACCAGCTTCCCATATGCTTTATCTAATAAGCCAGCAGTATGCTTGAAGTTGAAAATTAAGAGAACTGGAACATGTCACCCCTATACAAAATACAAATTACTGTACTAATAGTGTAGGCCATTCTTAGAATACAACACCTTTGCCTTGCAGAAAAACCAAGTCTGCTCAGACCATCCTGAATACTTTGTAATTTACTGACACATTTTGCATTCCATTTAATTCCATATTTCATTCTTTGTGCTGATTTTTCCCCTTGGTTCATGTTCTCATCTCCGTTTGAAGACTTTTTTCCTTTCCTTCCAACAAACCCATGATCTCTCTTGTAGAGAAGGATAAAACATTGGCATGGCCTCCCAAAATAAGATTTCTGCCCCACAATGAAATGTTTAAATCATTCCCCAAATTTCTAACACCACAGCAATTTAAAATTCCATTTAAGTATTTAGAAGAGCTTTCCAAACATTTAATGTTGGTGACACACTTTTTAGGCATGCATCATTTCACAACACAGTTATTTTGTTTTAGTATCATACCGGAGGTTGAATCAACCCCTTATAAGACACACACACACATATATTTTAATAACTAAATGTATGCATATGTATTTTACTCTCCTACATGCAGCTACACCCCGGAATTCCAGCATCTTTCCCATCACCTCTGTAACCTAACTAAAGGCTCTCTTCCTTCTGGTACATCTTTTGCATTATCTGCAGGTTTAATAGGAAGCAAAAGCTTCCAGCTGGGATTTTGGACTGCCTTGCAGATAAGGCAGCTGACAGTCAGAGTGACAGATTGGAATCCCATCCCTGGGACAAAACTCACCCAGGCAGTCTTTTTAAAGAAGTGGGATACTAATAGCTTTTGGCTTTTGGGAAGGACTTGTGATCAACCATCAAATAAAGCTATGGGCATTTTGTAAAGAAATATACTACTATTTCCCCTTACTAGCTATCAATAACATGCACACCCTATAAACTGCTTTAATTTTTTTTAAAGAAATTTTTTAATCAGTAAGTGGGAGGGTGGACTTTTGCATAATTGAAAAAGAAAATCAAAATACATGGAATGCAGTGCAGCATTCAAAACAATGTGTGTGTGTGTGTGTTTTGAACGATGATATCGGTCCCCAAGTACAAAACAGTGTGTAGCCCCCAGATAAGCGTTGGATATGTCAACTTGTGTAACGTTGCAGCAAATGATCAGAGACAGGGACTTTGAGTTCAATAAAAGGCCAGTGCCCAATTTAAAAGGAAAAAGGAAAAGGAGAGGGGAAAGGTAGGTGATCACTTGGTGAAAGATACAGCAGGGAAAAATGCACCAGTCTCCTTTTTATTGTAGGTCATCGCGCAAAATTAGATTCACTTGGTTTAATGTGACAAATGACAGATTATGTGCTGAATGCTTAAGGAGGAAAGTAGAAGGAATTCTGTTTGCTTGGTATTTATAAATGAACTTTGGTCATATCATGAAAAGATTGGACACACTAAAAAAGATGATAATGTCTGGCAGAATAAATTGCACTCAAGATGGATAGACTCAACCAAGGAAGTCATGGTCCTGAGTCTGCAAGACCTGAGCAAGGCTGTTGAAGGTAGGGTGATTTGGCTCCTATCTATACTGCCATATAATACAGTTTGAAACTGCATTACATGATCAATGCTGACTGATATAAGGCAGTTAAATGCAGTTAAACTGCATTATATGAGTGTACACTGACCATATGAGTGTACACTGAGTTGCACTTGGAGCTCTATCATTTGTGGAATTGCCATAAGTTGAAGTTAATAACAAAACAAAATTGCATTTCTGAACTCATGACTAGACTGGAGAAAGAATATAATTTGGATGATATATAACTTTAACTTCTGAAGCGCATTTCTCAGCACATGGGAAGTGTGTCTATTAAAGAATGCTTAATTGAAATGTACATGTAAATGTATTGTTTGTGCCTTCAAATGAAGTCTGACTTATGTCTGAGTTAAACCATAGAATTTCCTTGGCATCATTTCTTCAGGGTTGATACGGTCTTCTTCTAAGGCTGAGGGAATGTAATTTCCCTCAAGTGGGTTTTTATGGCTGAGTATGGATTTGAACCTTAGGCCCCATCTACATTGTCATATTGTGCAGTTTCATAATGCAGTTAAACTGCATTATAGAACTGCATTATATGGCAGTGTAGAATCACAGAATCATAGAGTTGGAAGAGACCTTGTGGGCCATCCAGTCCAACCCCCTGTCAAGAAGCAGGAAAATCACATTCAAAGCACCCCCGACAGATGGCCATTCAGCCTCTATTTAAAAGCATCCAAAGAAGGAGCCTCTACCACACTCCGGGGCAGAGAGTTCCACTGCTGAACAGCTCTCACATTTGGGAAGCTCTTCCAACTATTCCACAATATGACAGTGTAGACTCATATATTGCAATTATATGCACTTAAACTGCTCTGTGAAACTGCATTATATGGCAGTGCAGATGTGGCCCTAGTCTAACCCTTAAATGCACTACATAGAAATATCAGGAATCCTTGCTATAGTAGGAATCATGGGAGTTGTATTTGGTGGGGTTCCAGATTTATTTGGCAGAGAAAGAAAAAGATCTTGTAAAGCCATAACTCCTATTATTCCATAGCATTGAACCATGTCAGTTAGAGTGGTGTCAAACATCATTAATTCTACAGTGTAGATGCATCCCAAGTCAGATTGAAGCTCAATGTGTTTTGCAACTTGTACTGCAATTGGCTTTCTCGTCTTTTCTGTTTTAAACAGCTTCCTTTTTGCATTCCCAATTCCCTTTGTGTCATACCTTCCTTACTGCATTTTCAAAAAACCTTGGCAGATATCTGTGGGGTGCTCTATTACCCAGCAATAAAGATAAACATGAATCTAGACAGGAAGAGACATTTTCAATGGCATCTGCATGATGCCCCAGGGAGCAGTTCTCCTCCAAAGATAACATACAATTACCAACCAGATTTCTCCCTTTCCTGACATTTCTTGGTAGCAGCTTGAAATTGGAAATGATTCATATCCATGTTAGAGGCAAGCCTGCATTGGATCCACCAAAGGACAGCATAAATGTCAAACAAGAGCCTCTGCAGATTGCGAACAAATGTGTTGTGCGCCTCAGATTTGAATTTGGGAAAGACATCTTCTGCATATGTTATACTTGGATTAAAATGCTATTGTTAATCACTAAGAGAACATTAATGTCTAAGCAAGACACTAAGGATTGTGAAGAAATAAAACAAGTATGCTTTCTGTTGAGGTAAGAAAACTCTCAGTTGCAGGGATGTAGGCATTTCCTCAGTGACTCTAAAGCACTGTAGACAATTGCAGTAGGAACATGTTAACACCACGGGGCCACGTCTGGTTTTGAAACAGTCATATCTAAAGGTTAAGCACTGCAGAGTGATATACATAAATGGTGAATCATGATTCCTGGGAGTTTTTTTTTAAAGCCCAGTCAGCCTTTTTTGGCTAGCAAAAAAAAAAAATGTGGTTGGAGAGTCCAGAGAGATCTAGGGATGGAAATGTACCCTTGAGGACTAGACGCAGTTGCCATAATTTGTCAACTTTTGATACACAAATAATTTGTAGATTGAAGGCTTTCATGGCCAGAATCACTGGGTTGCTGAGAGTTTTCTGAGCTGTATGGCCATGTTCCAGAAGCATCCTCTCCTGACGTTTCACCCACATCTATGGCAGGCATCCTCAGAGGTTGTGAGGTCTGCTGGAAACAAGGCAAGTGGGTTTTATGTATCTGTGGAATGTCCAGGATGGGAGAAAGAACTCTTGTCTGAATCCTCCCAACGGATTCCCCCAGGCAGGAAGGAGCCACGCTTTGAAGCTGAAAAACTATTCAGTGTTAATCAAGGTGGCCAATTGCAACATTCACACTTGCCTCCAACAGACAAGAGTTCTTTCTCCCACCCTGGGCATTCCACAGATATATAAACCTTACTTGTCTAGTTTCCAGCAGACCTCACAACCTCTGAAGATGCCTGTCATAGATGTGGGTGAAATGTCAGGAGAGAATGATTCTGGAACATGGCCATATAGCCCAGAAAGCTCACAGCAACCCAATTTGTAGATCAATATAAGCTGGTGAGGGCCTATGCAGATAACTGTTGAAATACGTAGTCAGCCCTCTGCATGTATAGATTCGGCATCCAAGGATTCAGTCAACTACAGTTTGCAAATATTTAAAAAGTTCAAAAAAACAAACCTTGATCTTGTGATTTTATATAAGGAATGCCATTTTACCAAACCATTATATATAGGGACTTGAGCAGCCACACAACTGGATACTGTATTGATTATTCAAGATTTCCAACTGGGATCAGATGGACGGGGCAAATATATTTCCAGAATAATAAACCCTCCTTACCCAAAGTTCAAAAGCCAAGAAAAAAATCATGAAAAAGGTGAAGAAGAAGCAAGAAAAAGTTTTTCAAGAAGGGAGGAACTCAAGGCTACATGATGAATTAGTGAAAGGGGGATACGGTTAGCTGGCAAAGCATCTGGTTTGCTTTTGTTGACTGGCAGCAAGTCTTTAACCTGGCAAGACTTCTACCTATAGATGACTGAGAAGGTCATAAGCTAAGACCTGAGACCTTTTCTGTCATCTTTAGGTAGGTAGCTGCTACTAGTCACTGTTGACAGTAAAAGACTTGATGGATGTGTTTGAATACTGTTGCAGAAAGTGATGAATGAATCACCTGGTTCTATACAGCTAGGATGAGCAATATGTTGAATGTGGGTGTCCTACAATGTTGAACTATGATGCCCATCATTGCCTTCTAGCTCAGCAAAGAAGAAGTTTATGGAAAATGCAGTCCAAAAATGTCCAAGTACCAACAGTCTTGAGGAACAAATCCTTCCCTGTGCAAGTTTCACAGGAGTGAAACCTCTGATGAATGAAAGACGCATGATTGTACATCTCATTTACTGTGGTGGATTTCTTCTGAGATGTTCCTTCAGCAATGAAACACAGAACAGAGCTAAGCTATCTTGTGGAGTCCACCTTAAACATTTCAAGTTACTCATTTTGAAGGCTATGTAGTTGGTTTGCAGTGTGCAAGGAAGCTTGGCATGACAATGCTCCAGCACTTTTAATCAAGATCAGAAGTGTTAATTAAATATGGATTTCTCCCCATATACATAATACAGCCCAAGTCCCAACATTTAATCTGATGCTCCAGGATAAGAATCTCAAACTATCATTGCTTTTGCATCTGAGAGATGCTCATTAAGGTAATCTATCTCTAATGCATGAACACTACATTCAGCATTTGTTTTATTCCCCATCAAACCTTTTACGATGGTTTTGTGGCAATAAAATGGTGCATTGCACAGAACGATCCTGATTAATGTGCAGCATCCAAGAATGGCTTAAATCTTATTAAGGCATCAGCATTTCTCCTTCTTATTTATTTAAGAATAACAGCTATTTACTTGTCAATATTTTGAAATAAAGTGTTTGGAAACAGCTATAAATGTAGTGACATTCTTGACTAATGGAAGCTAATATATGTATAAGCACAATTCATGCATAGATCACATAGAGCTGAATGCGCAGATGGGACTCTCTGGACAAGTAATAGGTTCTCTTGTCACCCCTTTGCAAGCTCAGTTCTGGTCACTCCTTAGTATTCATGGAAGGTTTCTCTGTTACAAGAGGATCAAGCTATCCTGTACCTCCCCATTGTCAACACACTTCAAATAGCAGTTGTATGGCACACACATCCTGCATATACAGTATCAGATAGCATAAAAACACAAAAGCAACGGTTCCCAAACCTGGGTCTTCCAAGTGTTTTGGATTTCAACCCCCAGAATTCATGACTATTGGGAAAGCTGGTTGCGGCTTCTGGAAGTTGAAGTCCAAAACAACTTATCTTGGAAATTAAACAGCATCAATCCTGGTTATGAATTGGATGGCAGAATACCAATGAATACCAATCAGGGTTGTATTTCAGAGAAGGTAAAGGTAAAGGTTTCTCTCCTGACATTAAGTCTAGCTGTGTCTGACTTTGGGGGTTGGTGCTCATCTCCATTTCTAAGCCAAAGAATACTCCATAGACACCTCCAAGTTCATGACTGCACGGAGTGCCATTATCTCCCTGCTGGAGCAGTACCTATTGATCTACTCACATTTGCATGTTTTCGAACTGCTAGGTTGGCAGAAGCTGGGGCTAATAGCAGGACCTTCCAATCAGCAAGTTCATCATCTCAGCAGTTTGGAACTGGTAAAACCACTTCCAAATACTCATTTCCTAAGAAAACCCTATGTTTTCCATGGAAATACTGTAAGTCATCAGGCAACTGACATCTCTGGGAAGGTCCCCAGATATCAAGTTTCCCCCCAGAAACCTCAAGGCCTGGAACAATCCCAAACTGGCAAATCCAGTGAGAATTGTGTTGTCGAAGGCTTTCATGGCCGGGATCACAGGGTTGTTGTCTGTTTTCCGGGCTGTATGGCCATGTTCCAGAAGTATTCTCTCCTGATGTTTCGCCCACATCTATGGCAGGCATCCTTAGAGGTTGTGTGACCTCTGAGGATGCCTACCATAGATATGGGCGAAACGTCAGGAGAGAATACTTTTGGAACATGGCCATACAGCGTGGAAAACATACAACAACCCAATGAGAATTCTGTGCCCTTCAAAATGTAACTGAACTACAACACCTATCATTCTTCACAGATGGTTATGCTCACTCGGGCTGATTAGAATTGTAGTCCAAAATCATCTGGAAGACCTCACAATTCTCTCCTCTGATATAGGCCACTGTCTTTTATTACTGTGTGTTTAAAACTCATTTGTTTTTACATGCCATGATTTAATTAAGGTCTGGTTTTGAATAAGCATTTGATTATTAGCTGCCTTCAGTGCCGGCTTTTTTTTGCTGGCAGAAACGTACAGTTTGATGAATTGCAATAGTGATTTACCTGACCTAAAGTACCCACGTTTATTGCGCACATTTAGCTCGGCATTCCTACTGCTCTCGCACGTCTTCACAAGGCTTGCTGCCTGAACTAAACACAGTGTAAATGCGCTGGGAATTTTTTCTCAAAGGAGGAAGATGGGAGAAGGCGGCCCACTCCCTTCCCCTTCTCCCTCCTCAAAGCTAATTATCCCTTCATACATCTGCGCTGTGTTTTTGTGCGGCTGAAGCAAACGGAGATGAAATGTTCAAAGATACCCATTAAAACTGGGGAGGGGCTTGCGAGAACCAGGATAAAATTATAAGTGGCTTAAAAACAAGATTGATAAAATAAGCCTAATGTACAGTATTAATGTATGGAGCAGTTGGAGAGTTGGGCTAGGATTCCATGAGGCTAGGTTTCAAAGTGGAAACCCACTGGGTGACCTTGGAGAAGTCCTACACTTTCAGCCTCAATGGAAAGCAAGGGCAGACCCTCCTCTAAGGAAGTCCAAAAAACCCACACAACCCTACAATAGTTCACAATTCATTTGAGCAAGCTTATTTTTTAGTTGCTCTGGAGATTGGGATATGGAGCAACTGATTCAAATGACAGGAAAAGAGATTCCACTTAGACATTAGGAAAAACAGTGGAATAGGTGGCCTCAGAGTGTGATGGACTCTCATTCTTTTAAATGGAGGCTCGTGATAAGAGTCTTGCTTATCCAACATAAACAGGCTGGCAGAACGTTGGATAAGCAAAAATGTTGGATAATAAGGAGGGATTAAGGGAAAGCCTATTAGATGTTAAATTACATTATGATTTCACAAATTAAGCACCAAAACATCATGTTTTACAACAAATTGACAGAAAAAGCAGTACAATACACAGTAATGTTATGGAGTAATTATTGTATTTGCAAATTTAGACATCGCAATGTATTGAAAACATTGATGACAAAAACATTGACTACTAAAAGGCAGACTGTGTTGGATAATACAGAACGTTGGATAAGCGAAGGTTGGATAAGCAAGACTCGACTGTAATGTGGTTGTGTATTCTTGCATGATAAGATGGGCTTTGGTTTGCATGTTCTTGCATGGCAGGATGGGGTTACACTGGATGGCTCTTGTTGTCCCTTCCAACTCTAGGATTCTAATGGCAGCATAGAAGAACCACAAGAACCACGACAACAAGCCACAGGTACCACCTCCCACTGGGTAGTATCACTCTCTATCATCCATAATATCGGATTGATAATATTAATCTGTTTTACAAGGTCACAGAAGGAGTAAAGCAAGCTAGGTTGTTTATATATCTTTAATACAGAGGAGGAGTGGGGCATAAAAATGAAGAAAATACATGAGTGTGTTGTCAAAGGTTTTCATGGCCTGAATCACTGGGTTGCTGTGAGTTTTACAGGCTGTGAACTGTATGGCCATGTTCCAGAAGCATTCTCTCCTGATGTTTCACCCACATCTATGGCAGGCACCCTCAGAGGTTGAGAGGTCTGTTGGAAAGTAGGCAAGTCGGGTTTATATATCTGTGGAATAATGTCCAGGGTGCAAGAAGCAGCCAGGCTTTGAAGTTGCATGTACAAATATGTGAGGGGAAGTCATAGGGAGGAGGGAGCAAGCTTGTTTTCTGCTGCCCTGCAGACTAGGACACGGAACAATGGCTTCAAACTACAGGAAAGGAGATTCCACCTGAACATCAGGAAGAACTTCCTCACTGTGAGGGCTGTTCGACAGTGGAACTCTCTCCCCGGGGCCGTGGTGGAGGCTCCTTCCTTGGAGGCTATTAAGCAGAGGCTGGATGGCCATCTGTCGGGGTGCTCTGAATGCGATTTCCTGCTTCTTGGCAGGGGGTTGGACTGGATGGCCCATGAGGTCTCTTCCAACTCTACTATTCTATGATTCTATGATTCTATGATTCTATCTGATGCTAATCAAGCTGGCCAATTGCAATATTCCCACTTTCCTTTTTTTCTCCCACCCTGGACATTCCACAGATACCATTGCACAAGTACCTGGTTGATGCTAGAGTGGTTGATGGATATAGCTAATAAAGACATTTTAGCAGTCAGGACATTATAAAATCATAATGTATTTCCTGATTTTTTTAAAAAATGTTTCCTAGATCTAAGTAAAACAGTGGTGAAATTGAGCCCAGTGGTCCCCAAGGGCCTTTAAACTGATTTCTAAGCTTCAAAAGCATATGGCATATGTGGATGTGGCCCTAAAAAAATCCCATGGAAGTTCAATGTGGCCCTAAACTCATTTTTGGATGCTAATCACATTTGTTCCTACTGAATCTGCCCTCAAGCACAGCATTGAGAGATATAATGCAAAATTGCAGTCATTTCCCCAGGGCTTATCAACATGAAATGAAGATAATGATAGTACATATATACATATAAACGTATTTCATTTACTCTGATGCAAACAGAACTGTGGATTTTATGAAGCACAGACATTAGAGTAAATGTAAAGGTTTCCCTTTACATTAAGTCGAGTCGTGTCTGACTCTGCGGGTTGGTGCTCATCTCTATTTCTAAGCCAAAGAGCCGGCGTTGTCTATAGACACCTCCAAGGTCATGTGGCCAGCATGACTGCATGGAGCGCCATTATCTTCCTGCTGGAGCAGTACCTATTGATCTACTCACATTTGCATGTTTTTGAACTGCTAGGTTGGCAGATGCTGGGGCTAACAGCAGGAGCTCATCCTGCTCCTTGGATTTGAACCACCAACCTTTCGGTCAGCAAGTTCAACAGCTCAGTGGTTTAACCTGCTGTGCTACTTTGGGGCTCCACAGTTACAGTAAAGCCAAAAGAGATTTCAGCCATCTGAAATAAAAAGCAACAGCACTGGAAGGTATCAGTGCTCTCTGGAAGGTTTTCAGTGCTTTTGGTTCTATATTTTTTAAGAAGGAAAGACATTGCATTTTCATATTATATATAAAAAGAAATAACTTCATTATTTCAAGTACAGGATATTTAATCTAGAGGGAGTTATCATTTATAACTGCAAATGCATGCAAAATTGAATTCTAAGACTTGGAAGAGCATCATCATCAATATATGACAAGAAAAAGCTGTATCAACTGCAAAATAATTTCCTGAAACTGAAAAGGAAAACAGAGGAAACAAAAAGAGAGTTTTGGGGGAATGCATTCAATCATTTGCAATTTTTCTCTGTTCCAGGAGCTGGTAAATGTTTCCTTCCAGATGCTGAACTGCTTGGATTGTGTATTTCTGCATAGCATTGAGTTGATTTTTTTTGTCTTTTCCAATTCTATGATACTATTCCTTAACATTTGTTATGTTGGCTACAGCTGCTGGGAGGTGCAGTCCAGCAACATCTGGAGAATTATGCTTGCTCATCCTTGCCTTACTATCTTGGTTCCTTTCAAATACTGTATTGCTTCATCTTTTCCCCCTTTTCTGTCTTAACTATCTTAACAAATCTTCCTTAACATCCATTTTAAGTTTGCTGAGATGTGGTAGAGAATATAGAGTACACATGAGTACAATGTTGTTTTGAAATGAAACGCTGAACAAGACTGGGAAGATTCAGCTAATCCAAGCTCATGGAAGAGACTATGCCAGTGGTTCTCAACTTGTGGGTCCCCAGTATTACCCACAAGTCCTAGAAATCCCAGCCAGTTAGGATTTCTGGGAGTTGAAGGCAAAAACATCACGGAACCCACAGGTCGGGAACCACTGGACTATGGGAACAAATACAAAAATATGGGGCTTCTCTGTAAAGGAGATGGTTAGAAATAGAGTTAGGACCAGTTCAAAACACACTTTAGCCAGCTAGAAATCCCAGTCAGAAACAGAGTTAGGGCCAGTTATCCTATTGTAAGGGCGCATCTACATTATAGAATTAACATACCATATATACTCGAAGATAAGCCGAGTTTTTCAGCCCTTATTTAGGAGCTGAAAAAGCCTCCCCCGGCTTATAGTCGGATCAAGGTCAAGCCAGCAGCGGAGCCACAGTATGTTTTCTTTTCCAAAACCTCCCTCCTCTGCTTCTCCTCCCAGGCTGGTTATCTTATTTTTTTTTGAGAGAGAGAGAGAGACAGAGACAAGAAGCGAATGTTTTCAAAAGCGAAAGGAGCGTGTGAGAGAAACCCTTGCAAGCCAGACTGCATGTGCAGAAGGGGAAGAAAAAAATATTATTGCAAATTTGCATGATTCATTACTATTACTACTACTACTACTACTACTATTGCAAGAACATTTGAGTCCAAAGGGAGGGAAGGAGGGAAAAGAGAGTAACAGAAGGTATGTATTTCTTTTTATTCCTAAGGAAACAAAAATGAGGTGGGTTTTTTGGGAGGGGGAGAGAAGTTTTAAAAAGCCTTTTCTGGATACTTTTAGAGTTTGAAAAAGGGAGAAAGAAAAGAGGTGGGAAAGGGCAGGAGAAAAGAGGACAAAGTTGTTTTTAGCGGAATATTGCAGGAGGAAAATGCACATAGAGAGAGGGTTTGCAAAGGTTTCAGGGGGAAATACACATGTGAAATTAGTATATATAATGATAGATCTATATCTAGCTCTGCATTATTTATGTAGGCATTATATGTTTGCCTGTTACTATGTTGGAAGCTGGCCTGAGTCCCCAGGGGGAAATAGATAGGGCAGGGTACAAATGAAGCTGTTGTTGTTGATGATGATGATTATAAAGTTATTGTTGCTTTTCCACTTATAGAGTTAGTTTACTATTTTTCTTTGAAATACAGTAAATATTCAAAAAATTTAACCCACTGATGCCTCAATGAATGTAATTTTATTGGTATCTAATTTTATTTTTTGTGGTAAAATTAGGTGCCTCAGCGTATATTCGGGTTGGCTTATACTCGAGTATATATGGTAGTTTGGTTCCACTTTACCTCCCATGGCTCAATGTTATGGAATTATGGGAGCTATAATTTTACAAGGTCTTCAACTTTCTTTGCCAAAGAATGCTGGTTACTCACTAAACGACAACTCCTACGATTCCATAACATGGAACCACAACTGCATTAATTTTGCAATGTGCATGCACCCTACATCTCATGTAGACTCACTGAATCAATGACACCTACTTATGGATTGACACACCATTCAACAATTGCTTCAATGAACCTACTCTCTGAAAGAAAGAATAGCACTAACAAACTTTATTAGATGCTCAGGATTTAATCATCTAATGTTCACAGATAAGCAGGGAAGAGGATTTTGTAGCACCTTTAAGACTCATTTATTTTATCCTCAGTTTTCATAGATCGCAATCATGCCTCAGAGTCCCCGATGAAGCTAAATATTCAAGCCTCAGGTATACAAGCACAGTTACATAGTTGTGGGAGTACAATCTGAATGAAACAGAATACAGAAAAAGATGATTATATTACTGGTTATGAATCCTCAAAGGGCTGGTTAAGCAAACCATTCTGCCAAAAGAGATGTTGGTAACACCTCTATTAGTTTGATTTACTTTCAATGACAGATTTATGAGACATTTGGCATTTGGTTATCATATCTTTGATTTTATAAGGGTCTCGCTCAGCTCTAGAAAACACTCAAACCAATTAAAAACTTTATAGTCAACACTATGTTTAGCAAGACAAATGTAGATGAAAAATATAAATTCAAATATTATTTTCTCCTGGATTTTAAGCTGCAAGCAAAAGGCACCAGATGGATACGGAGGAGGCAAATCTAAGTGGATCAGATTGGGTCAGCTTGGTCACTGTGTGTCAGGTCAAATCAAATATATCACAAATGTATGTGGTCAAATATAAGATCACTCAGGCCATGGCAAGTCACGTTTGATCAGGATTAAGTCAGCCAGGTCACTGTTAATCAGGTTAATGTCAATCAGAACAGGTTAAAAGAAGCCAGCTCACTGGTGTAAGTGAAATTCTAAATCAAAGATGGGTCAGCTTAATAATTTCTTATTTTGGAGTAAGCCTTTGAAACCTGGGTTATCTCAAAGGCCTGCAAACAGAGGGATCAATCAGCAGATCTACTTGGCTAAGATCTACTGACAGAAGAGCTGCAAGAGATATGGGGAAACGGGTGTGGCAAGGGCCTGATCCAAATTTCTTCCAGACCAGGAACACAATGGCAGAACAAAGTTAGTGGATGTGGATGGTACTAAGCCATTTCCAACATCCAAATCTTTGTAGCTGAGAATGATTTGTAGTCAGTGCAACTTCAGGAGATGGAGAATTGGTTAATAGTTTGGTTAGTACTGAACCCTTAGCCCAAAGTCTTTAAATGTAACATAACAGATGCCAGCACAGTTTTGCTGCATCTCATAATCACACAAACAATTCTGAAACAGGCATCATGAACTTGTTTATTGTACAATAGGAAATGCTTGCTCATTGCACAACATGCAGTGAACTTGCTTGTTGTACCATTGTCACCTGGCAAGCCAAAACAGGGGAAAGTGTGTGCTTGTAGAAAAACTAGTTGTGCTAGAAGCCAGACTTCCATAACCTCCAAGGAGGCATCTAGAGAAGGCGTGGGCAAACTTCTGCCTTCCTCCAGGTATTTTGGACTTCAACTCCCACAACTCCTAACAACTGGTAAACTGGCTGGGATTTCTTGTAGTTGAGGTCCAAAAAACCTGGAAAACCAAAGTTTGCCCATGCATAGTATAGACTGTAAAATTAATGCAATTTGATACCACTTTAACTATAACAGGTCAATACTATTGTCAGAAGAGACTAAAGACTCTGTAAAACTAAGTCTCAAAATTCCATTGCATTGAGACATGGCGTTTAAAGTGATGCCAAGCTAAATTAATTCTATAGTCTAGATGCATCCTAAGAAAACAAAATCTCCTCTGCATCTCTTTATATGCTACTATAGTCCCCAGTAAAATTCTGAACATACGATTCAGGAACGCTATGATCAGGACCATGGATAGCTCTCACTCAGCCCGAAAAGATATAATACTTTCTCAAGAGAGACTGAGAAACATTTGCATTTCCAGTTTCAGAGTACAGAGAGTTCAGACTGCTAGAGAATGAAGTCATGGCTAATGCGATGTGAGAGTTTTTAGATGTCCTTCGACCTCCTCATATATTGGTGTACAATCAGAAAACATACAGACAAATTATACATGGATCCAGACAATCCTTAAAACAAAGAACTGTTTTGTAGAAAGCAAGACACAGGCAGTCTCCAAGTTACAAACACCCAACTTACAGATGACTCAGTGTTAAGAATGGGGGTGAGACTATAGGAAGGGAGAGAAATCTACCCCTCAGAAGAGAAATTCATTTCTGAAAGAATTATGAGAAAAAACGTGTCTCCAGTGAAGTTACCACCAATTCTTGTTTCCACAAAAAATATTTTTTTCAAAATCCAATTATTGCAGGGACAGAAGGTGAGGTGAAATCTTCTGAATGGGGCACAGACAGCAAAATAAATCTCACAGGACTGTAGCATTAACCCTTCCCTATGCTATCCAAAGACATGTGTGTGTGTGTGTGGTGTGGCTGGAATTACACTTAAAATGTATCTGTTCTAACTTACATAGAAATTCAACTTAAGAACAAATCTACAGAACCTATCTTGTTCATAACTTGGGGACTGCCTGTATATCGATCAGTCTCCTACATAGCAAGAGGTAGCATGGTGTAGTGGTTTGAGCATCAGATTATTGCTCTGGAGGTGGGAGTTTGAATCCTTGCTTAGATGGAAGCTATTGGGTGTCCTTGAGTGAGTCATATACTCCCAGCCCCAGAAACTCAATGATAGCAAGCGTTGGCATAAGACAGAAATGACTAGAAGGCACACCACATCAACAGTCTGAAATATCTCACCTGGATCGTAATGTTCTTCCCACATAATTCCACATTTACTCCATCATGGATGGCAACTCTGAAGCATCAAAGCATCAGACATGACTCACTAGAGATCCAAGAGAATTACAACAAAATATTTTCTCCTGGCTTCTAAAGCCCCCTACCACTCTACAATCAATAATATTGTTTTTCCTAGCAAGGAAGGAGATGTTGAAAGCCTCCTTTCACAATGTCCAAACCCCCAGCTTATGCAAACATATGCCTGCCATAGGATCACAACCACTTTCATCTCATACAGCCCCCTCTGCTTTATAGAAACAGCTCCTACTGCTATCTGTAAAAGTCACAGAATTACAAATACCCAGAATAAAAAACCCTGCCAACTTGACATAAATTTAAAGATTAAGCAGTAACATCTTTGACTTAATCAACATTTGCTTTGAAATATTCTGGATTTATTTTTAAAAAAATTAAAGGTCTTGCAGCAATAAAGATTCTGAAGTAGGGGTATAGTTGCTATGCTTTCTTGGGAAGACGGTTTCATAGCCTTTGGAAACTCCACAAGTTTAATAGCGATTGCAACTGAAAGTTTGTTTACCAGTTTCTGAGCCCTAATCAGAACTCTTGGCAATAGTCCGCTCAATGGAATGAATTACGAACTGTGCTGATCCAGATTAAAGCATCAAATTGATTGTGAGTCACCCCAGCCTAACACTTCACAATTAGTCAAAGTCACTCTCACATTCTGCCAAAACAGAAAGTGGGGAATCAAGAGAAGGAGAGGTGAACTGGCTAAAAGAGGAGAATTCTGTAGCAATCAAGCCTGTCAATAGAGGACAAATGAATGGCAGGGTCACCACCTTATCTGCAAATGAAAAACTGTTCTGGATTTCTGGTGATGGCAACAATGAATTTAAAATCTGATCTCACTCACTCCTATTTTGCATTCAAACTTGTTCTGTCCCTCAAACATTTATCCTTAGAGTCCATCAGTTTGTCTGTGGTTTCTATTCTGTTGAGTAAAAAGACGAAGAAAGATATTGCTAAGATGAATGACCTGGTAAAAAGGAGGCTATTCATTTAAATTTATTTTCAGACTATACAATCACACAATGTTCAAAATGAATATAGTTGAAGTCATAGAGTTAAGCCTCAATGTCTTTGATAGCAACAGTTGAAGTGTTTTTTTTTTCATGCATGCATTTATAGAGCATTGTAATTACTATGGTGAACATTATCAAGAATACAATGCTGAAATGTGCAGTGCTCATGTTCAGGATGCCGGTCAATGAGCCATGGTCTTTTTGAGATTATTCCATTCCATCTCATCCATCCTCTAGCTTTCCACTTTGCTTTCTGAATAGTGAATCAGCATTCCTTGCCCAATGAGCTTGCTCACCCTTCACTAGTCTAACTCAAGGATAGATGGGTTTATGTTTAGGAGGGTTATTTATTTATTGTGTCAAAAGTGAACTGAGGATACAGTTGTAATGTATTTAAAAACACAAACAAAGTTTAAAAACTTGGCATTATAGTATTGTCCTTTGACCAATACTGGCCACTTGGAGTGCCTTTGGGTTGCTGTAAGAAAGTCCTCCATGGTGCATTTAGCTCAGAGTGCATTGGAATAGGTGGTCTGTGGTTTGCTCTTCCCCAACTTGCATGTCATGGACTCCACTTTGTGGCCCCATTTCCAAAGGCTGGCTCTGCATCTTGTGCAGTCTGTTCAGTGCCTTCCAAGTCGCCCAGTCTTTTGTGTGCCCAGGATGGAGTCTCTCAGTAGGTATCAGCCATAGCTTGAGGTTCTGGGTTTTAGCCTGCCATGTTTGGACTCTCACTTGCTGAGGGGTTCCTGTGAGTATCTCTGTAGATCTTAGAAAACTATTTCTTGATTTAAGGTGTTGGCGTGCTGGCTGATATCTGAACAGAGGATGGGTCAGAGATGTTACTGCCTTGGTTCTTTCATTATTGGCTGCTACTTCCGGGCAGATGTCAGGTGGTGCAATACTGCTTAAACAGTATAATTTCTCCAGCTGTTATACTGTAACACTAGAAATAGATAACTGGAAGTGTTCTCCACCCATCCCCACACACACATATACCACATGTCTGTTGGAACTTGACTATGATCAGAACTAAGGGGTTTGTCTGCCGGTGGAACTGTTTTCATCAGCAGAACTGGGAAGAAACAATTCATAGAGCCCAGACATCGTGTCTCCTAAGACTTTCAGTAGAGAGTGATAATCCAAAATGACTAACTTTCCAAGGCTTGGTGATTATTTTCCTCCTTTCAATCCCCTACACACCATCAAGGCTTGTTTTGAAGGAGTAGGAAACCTTTTGCAGATAGTTTTTTAAAAGACAGAAGTGGCATAGCAGGGTAAGAGAGCCAAAGAAGGTTCAAAACACAGGTGTATTTAGATTTATTTTCTCCAAAGTCTTGCAAATGCTTCTGTACCATACATTTGCACTTGTGTAGTTATTAAGGTATAAGTTTCACTGTATCGCCTTTCTGCTGAATGACAACCTTATGCAACCAGTCATGGAATCCTGTTGGTGAGTAGTCCTATTCAATATATTGTAACATGCCAGGTCAATTTCTATGTAAACCCAATTGAATCAATGACATTATTGTTGTTGATATGATTACATCTATAGAATTCTGCTTATACAACCTTGAGCTGAATATATACATGGACAAAAAAGTGCAACTCCAGATGTAAGAGAGCAGGAGTATGGCACAACAGCATTCAGTCCCCTTTATCTGTCACTTGCTGCCTTCTGTTTTCTGATCTTATCTCTTCACATCTGCACCCCATTTCCCTCTCCTCTGAAATGGCACCCATTTTGCATATAGAACCCCAAAAGTAGGTGATCACTCCAACCTAAGTTTCATATTTGATATTTTGTCACTCAAGCAGATGGCCAAAAAAGAAAAAAGAAAAGTTTCCTACACCTGTACAGAACAATGCTGAACATATAATGGATTGAGATGAACAAGACGGACTTGGCTATGTCTTTGAATTAGATCCGTGTAATGATTCATCAAAGCCAATTGTGTAAAAACCATCCACCAATTCAGCTTCACATTTGTCTTGCAAGCACGTTTTGTATCCTTAACAAGGCTGAAGTGGGGGAGAGAGAGAGAGAAGCTCCCTGAAAGCATTTTCAAATAAAATGAGTCTGAACACCACTCATTATGTAGCGAAGGAATTCTTTTTCCACCCTTTCTTTAAAGGAAGGTTTCACTTTGTTCACTCAAGCAATAAAACATGCCATGGACGAGCTGAAAAGATGGATTGCCAGTAAAAAATGTAATCAAAAGTGACAGCTTATCTTCATTTCTTCACAGATTCATCAGTTCAGAAATATTAAAAATTTCACCAGCTTATCTCCTCGGGTAACTTGACAAGAGTGCCTTTGGAATGTCATTTGGATGGCTTGGCTGAAAGGGGTATAGTATTTCTGATGCCACTACAAATGGAAAGGACTGTCAGTGCAACCAATCATATTAGATATAGCTCAGAAGGGAGATTTCGGGTCACAAAAGCCAACATTCTCTATAGCACAGCCCTGGGCTATATGTGGCCTACCCAAAGATGTTTTTGTGTCCTTTGACACCTCCCAAATCCCCAAACTGACTTTTTTCTGATTAAAAAAGGAGGATGAATTGCTGCCTTTCGAAATCTCAACTTGCAACAATTAACCTTTTAATTAAGTTGTAAGAACTCCCCGTTTAACATTAAACAAAAATCCAGTTGGGTGAATCAGAAGTAGACTTTATCCAACAAATCTTATTTATGCATTTCTTTTGGAAGCCCATCTGCCTCTTTTGGAAGGTTCTTGGGTATATAGGTAGCCTCCAGACTAAAGGAGACACATTTTTGGAAGTGTAAGTAACCCATTCCCATCAGGAGTGATTTCCCATCCCTTCTATTTCTGTATGTGTATGTACATTTATGTTATCTTTTGTCTTACAGCAACCTCATGAGTGCATAATGTTTTCTTATGTGGGGAATGCTCAGAGGTGGGGGTTTTTTTGTTGCAGTTCCTTCCTCTGAATATACAGATATTATTCATTGGTAGCCTTCTATTCAAGTCCTTACCGGGACTTACCCTGCTTAGTTTCCAATATCAGATGGGATCTGGGGCCTTTAGAGTATTTAGGATCCTTGTTTGTAAGGGGGAGTGTGTTTTCAATTTTAATTGGTTGTTTTCCCTGGTAAAGCTCCAAGAGTTCTAGGAGCATATTTGCAAGGTCTGATGTCCAGCTATATTTTGTTCAGGAGTCAAGTGAAACCACAATTTTTCAGAAGAGCTTTGGGAGCCTAAATACTTTTACAAAAACCTTCCTATGTATGTGTGTTTATAACTAATTCTAAACTATTTTTAACTTTATAAACCTGTATGTTAATTTGTTCATTATTTACTACATTTTTACCCTATTAAAACCATTTGAATTATTCATAGTATTTTAAATTTGTTGGAAAGGAAACCAAAGTGTGATATGAATATTTTAATAAATACCTAATATAAATAAAGCACGGTGTGCTGATCAACAGAAACGCAACACCGGTCTAAACGAAGATTTAAAACTTGTTTCTCAGCATGGCCTAATTGGTGTGTTAAGTACAGGTGGTGCTTGTTAATTGCTTTCCTTCCTGTGGTTTATGAGCCCAGCACTTGAACACTCTTCAGCTGGATGCACAAAATGATAATCATGGGAGGCTTTTTTGTTAGAAGTACTCGAACAATGGAGGACTCCAAATGTGCCAGTTTTCTTTCAGAAATGATTGAGGATGTCAGAACTTAATAATCTGGAGGGAAATTTGGATGTTGAATGTTGTGGGACAATCCCTCCATGCAGAGAGTTTGTTCTTCAATCTTGGTGGGCCACCCATTTAATGGTCAGGGCACCAAGAACCAGCATCTTTCGGAGCAACTGGGACCATGAGAAGATGGCCAGTCTTTTGAAGATAAAAAGGAAGGGGTCTCTTTTCTATGTCTCATTGTTAATTAGATGCTCTTCTATTATAGGACATCTTGTTTTCTACTTATATTACTGTGGTTGTATTATAACTGTAGATCAGTGCTTCCCAACTTTTTGGACTCCAGGTGTTTTGGATTTCAACTCACAGAAATCCCAGCCAGTTTACCAGCTGTGGGAGCTGAAATCCAAAACAACTGGAGGCCCAAAGGTTGGGAACCACTGCTGTAGATCATTGTGTTAGAATGATTGCTAGAGAACAATGTCATTAAGAGATTGTGCACAATGAGTTGAAGGTTTGGGGGGTTTGGAATGGAAAAGTCAATCCTTGTTTCTTCCTAGCCAAGCAACAGTTGGCTAAAGAACCTTCATGCAGTGTGCAAATACTTTGTGATGATGTTGTTCTGTAATTTTCTGTGAAAGGCAAATATAAAATACTTGTAATGTATGATGATAAGAAAAATACTCCTATATTTTCCATTTCAGAAAAGGTAGAATAGCAAAGGAACAAAAAAGATGTTTGAAATGATTCCTACCACTTCATCACATAACTTAAATTCCACCGAGTTCTATACTTATACTGTTCCACTGGTCCACTACTGTGATGACCCATGGGCCTTGTAGTCCTGCTCAGGACATTGTAATTCCTGATGAAGATGAAAACTTGGGTTTTTTACCTTCCCAGTCTGAACTGGATTCCTCTCAGCCAGATCTTTCCCAGGCAGATCTGGGAACCTTGCACCTGCAAGAAAGTTGTCTCCCAGAAGTATGTCAAACAAGCCCAGAGCCTACTTCTCCCGTATTCTTGCGCCGGGAGTTTTGTAAACAACAGAGAAGTTTGGATTCAGCTTCGCGCAGGAGTGCGAGGATTGCAGTTAAGAATGTGGCCAATTAAGACTGCTTCTCGTGAGAATCTTTGGGGAGTCTCACATCTGGTCTCAGAGTTAGCTTTCGGTTCTGATTCCCAGAGAACTGCTTCGGCGGGAAGCTAGACTCTATTTAGGTGTTTTACCCGCGTAGTAACTTCGCGGAGTCAATTCGTCAGCCTACGGAGCGAGTTGTGTCTGGACAGCGCGCTCCGGTTCAAGCCTCGCTCCTGCTCAAGCCTTGCCTTGCTATCCAGCCTTCGCCTTGCTTCCCAGCCTTTGTTTATCTACGGACTTTGCCTTGTTTCCCAGGATCAATCCTTGCCTTGTTCCACGGATTTATCAAGTTATTCCACGGACCTTGTTCTTGTTCTTAGTTACCTTGTTCCACGTTCAAGCCTTGTTTCAAGTATCAAGTTATTTCCTAGCCTCGCTCAAGTTTCATGGACTAAAGGACCTTGTCATCTCCCCTCACTTTGCTTGGCAAAGTGAGTGTTTCGGTTATTGGATTACAACTTTGGACCTTAATATTTCTTATTGGACATTGCTTTTTTGGACTAATTCTGACCTTTCCTGAAAGGTCTAATTCTGGACTATTTTCTACACTTGTTTTTATTAACTTTATATATTCCTACAATAAAGATATTAGATAGATTCTGGCCTCTGTGTATGGTTTTTGGTGCTCTGCAGCCTGGGTCGTGACAGTTTGACTCCGCCAACCCTAAGCACCAATTAACCTCGGCCAGAATGTCTACCGGAGTCGTACCTGGGCCGAGCGGCCAGCCGATTACCTACACCATCGACAAGGAAGAGGTGGACCGAATCCGTGATAAGCTCAATGCACAGGATGGAGAAATAAGGGGTTTGAAGGAACGCGGAGTTCGTCTTCCGGCCATGGCGTTGCCAACCAAGTTTACTGGAGAAGCTTCTAAGGTTCATGTCTTCCGTCGCCAATGTCAAGCTTATCTGGAGGCCCGTGCTGCCGAGTTTCCCCAAGAAGACATCAAAGTGGCATGGGTTTACAGTCTTCTAGACGGGCCAGCGGCCAGCTGGGCGACGGCACTGTTCGACCAAGCCTCTCCACACCTAAGATCAGCGCAACACTTCTTGGACCACCTCAAGGAGACTTGGGGAATCGAGGACAATTTGGAGGCAGCCGGTCACAAACTCCGTCGCCTTTTCCAAGGAGACAGACCTATGTCTCAGTATATAGCCGAGTTCCGAGTGCTGGCCCACAACACCGGCTGGAACGATGTAGCCCTCAGGGGACAATTCCGGGAGGGTCTCAACATTGAAATGCTGGAAGAAATCTCCAAGGTGGATCCTCCCCAGACCCTCGAGGCACTCATTGATCAATGTTTACGGGCTGAAGTCATGATTGCCAACAGGAAACAGTGGGTTCGAGGCCAGGGCAGTAGAGCCGGGGCAAAACCCCCCGCTCCCGCCAGCGTTCAGCCACGTCCGGTGTGGAGACCCCCACCGCCAACCCCATACCCCAGAGGAGGCGAGGAGGTGCCGATGCAGTTGGGCAATGTGCGTCCCAGACTAGATGCCGCCGAGAAGGCCCGTCGTCAACGCTTAAACCTCTGCTGGTACTGCGGGAACGGGGGCCACTTCGCCAGAGAGTGCCCAGCCAAAGGGAAGCCTGCCGCCCGTCTTGCGGCGGCGTCCTCCACGGAGACGAAGGCGTCTGAGCCGACTGGCACACAGCCGGCGGGGGAAGCCAACGACCGGGTGTAGAGGGGCTCGCCAACCCGGTCAAAAAATCCATCCAAGAGCCGCCAACCGGGGTCCTGTTCCTTCTCGTGGTCACATTATGGTCAGCAAAAAGGGGACCCGTCATGATCCACGCCATGATAGACTCTGGAGCTACCAACAATTTCATCGATAGAGAGTATGCCGACTCTCTGGGATTACAATATCATGATTTCAAGAATGCCCGTGTGGTGCAAGCCATAGACGGCCGTCCCCTCAAGACGGGCCCCGTAAGTCAGTGGTCGGAACCCACCAGGATGTGGATAAGGGAACATATGGAAGAGATTTCCTTCTTTGTTACCGAGGTTCCCCATTTCCCTGTGATTTTGGGAATTCCATGGCTGACTCTCCACGACCCTAACATCTCCTGGTCCAACAGAGAACTGCAGTTTGCTTCACCGTACTGCCAAAACCATTGCCTCGTAGCCAAGGTATGCCATGCCACAGACACCGAGCCCATCATCACCTTGCCAAAGAAGTACTCCGAGTATTGGGATGTATTCAATGAGAAAGAAGCCGAAAAATTACCCCCACATAGACCTTATGACTGTGCCATTGACTTGGTGGAGGGGGCCCCGATCCCGCGAGGGCATCTCTACTCCCTGACTGAGCCAGAGCAAGAAGCTCTCAGGGAATTCCTAGAGACAAACCTTCGCAAGGGGTTCATCAGACCCTCTCAATCCCCAGCCGCCTCCCCAGTGATGTTTGTGAAGAAGAAGTCAGGGGAACTACGCTTGGTGGTGGACTACAGAGCATTGAACAATATCACCAAGCGGAACAGCTATCCCCTGCCTTTAATCTCGGATCTACTGGATCGGCTTCGAGGAGCCAAGGTTTACACCAAGCTGGATCTTCGGGGGGCTTACAACTTAGTTCGCATCAGGGAAGGGGACGAGTGGAAGACCGCCTTCCAGACCAAATTCGGATTATTTGAGTCCCGAGTTATGAATTTCGGTTTATGCGGAGCCCCCGCAACGTTCCAGCATTTTGTCAATGACATTTTTCAGGACTATCTAGACAGGTTCTTGATAATCTACCTGGACGATTTTTTGGTGTTTTCCAGATCACAATCAGAACATGAGAACCACGTCAAAATGGTGTTACAACGATTGCGGGATCATGGACTTTATGCCAAGCTGGAAAAATGCGCTTTTGATCTACAAGAGGTAGATTTCCTTGGTTACCGCATCTCGCCTCTAGGGCTTTCCATGGACCCAGCCAAAGTTTCAGCAGTATTGGAATGGCGGGCGCCAACTAACAAGAAAGAGGTGCAGCGTTTCTTGGGGTTCGCGAACTACTACCGCAAGTTCATTCCAGATTTTGCCCGCTGGTCCGACCCCATCACTAGCTGCATCCGTGGAAAGCAGCCTTTCCGCTGGACTGATCAAGCAGAGAAAGGGTTTCAGCAACTAAAGAAACTATTCACCTCCCAGCCAATTCTACAGCACCCAAATCCTGGAACCCCTTTTGTGGTGCAAGCGGACGCCTCTGATGTGGCAATTGGGGCTGTACTCTTACAACCGGTGGGAGATCACCTCCACCCCTGTGCCTTTTATTCTCGTCAACTAACCACACCAGAGAGGAATTACACCATTTGGGAAAAAGAACTACTGGCCATAAAGGCAGCCTTTGAAACTTGGAGACATTGGCTAGAAGGGGCCAAATTTCCCATTGAAGTCCACACTGATCATCGTAATCTAGAACATCTAAGAACTGCCCGCAAACTAAATCAGAGGCAGCAACGTTGGGCTTTATTCTTTGAACGTTTCAACTTCCAGATCCATTATGTGACCCCAGCCCAAACCAAGCAAGCAGACGCCCTGTCACGTAAACCGGAATACGCTGCAGGACGCAAGGAGACCTTTGAATCCCAACTGCTACAACCTGAGAACTTTGCCACGCTCACGGTGGGGAACACCAAATCCATTCCCATTGGTTCAACTTCCCCTACTCCAGGACCCATCTGTGCTCAAGAAATCAGGGCTAGTCAGCAAGCAGATGCCTGGGCGCAGGACCAACTTCGCCAAGGTCTGCATTTCCCCTTTTCGCTTAAAGATGGGCTGCTCTGCTATAGAAATCATGTCTATATCCCACCCGGACCGGGCAGAGAAAAAGCGCTTCGTCTGTGTCATGACTGCAAACCAGCAGGACACTTCGGACTATTTAAAACTATGCATTTGATCCTAAGGGATTTTTGGTGGCCCAAGATCCGCAAGGATGTGGAAAAATATGTCAACACCTGCCCAGTATGCCAGCGCTCCAAGATACGAAGGGAGAAGCCCTCAGGGCTTTTACACCCCCTTCCTACCCCATCTCGCCCATGGGAAATAATTTCCGCGGATTTCATCACTGACCTACCACCTTCCTGTGGATTCACCACGATCTTAGTGGTGGTGGACCTATTCACCAAGTTAGCCCATTTCATTCCCTGCGAAGGCCTCCCCACGGCCAAGGAAACTGCGGATCTATTTCTTCAACATGTCTTCAGACTACATGGATTGCCCAAGAGTTTAGTCACAGACCGTGGATCTCAATTCACCTCTCGTTTTTGGAAGGCACTACAAAAACTATTGGGCATAGACTCTCGCTTATCTTCAGCTCATCATCCCCAAACAGATGGGCAAACGGAGCGCACCAATGCCACTTTGGAGCAGTATCTTCGCTGTTATGTAAACTATCAACAGGACAATTGGGCTTCTCTGTTACCACTGTCTGAGTTTGCCTACAACAATGGAGTTCAAGCTTCTACAAAAGAAACGCCGTTCTTTGCAAACTACGGCTTCCATCCACGTTTCTTTCCCCCTGTCATTGAAACTTCAGAGGTTCCCGCAGCAGAGGATTGGCTGCAGGAACTCACAGCGGTGCAACAACTTTTGCTCCAGCAACTGGACCAAGCCAAGGAGGACTATAAACGCCACGCTGACAAACATCGCCAGCCGGGCCCTGAAATCAAGGTAGGAGATCGGGTTTTCCTGTCCACTCGCTTTCTGCCCTCCCACCGCCCTTGCCGGAAGTTAGATGCCCGTTTCATTGGTCCCTATCCAGTGGTGGCGCAATTAAACCCCGTGACTTTCAAACTCCAACTTCCGCGTTCAATGCGCATTCACCCAGTGTTTCACCGTTCCCTGCTCCTTCCGGCGGATGGTGTGCGACCTGATACAGACCAACCGGCCCCCCCTCCTGTTTTGATGAATGGGGAGGAGGAGTTCGAGGTTGAGGACATTTTGGATTCTCGCTTTCACCGCCGCCGCCTACAATATCTCATTGACTGGGTGGGTTTTGGCCCTGAGGAACGCTCTTGGGAAGACGCCTCCACAGTCCATGCCCCTGATCTAACCCGTCGCTTTCATCAGACCTATCCCACCAAACCGCGACCTCGCGCCTCGGGGAGAGGGCCCCAGTTTGGGAGGGGCCTTGAGGAGGGGGATAGTGTGATGACCCATGGGCCTTGTAGTCCTGCTCAGGACATTGTAATTCCTGATGAAGATGAAAACTTGGGTTTTTTACCTTCCCAGTCTGAACTGGATTCCTCTCAGCCAGATCTTTCCCAGGCAGATCTGGGAACCTTGCACCTGCAAGAAAGTTGTCTCCCAGAAGTATGTCAAACAAGCCCAGAGCCTACTTCTCCCGTATTCTTGCGCCGGGAGTTTTGTAAACAACAGAGAAGTTTGGATTCAGCTTCGCGCAGGAGTGCGAGGATTGCAGTTAAGAATGTGGCCAATTAAGACTGCTTCTCGTGAGAATCTTTGGGGAGTCTCACATCTGGTCTCAGAGTTAGCTTTCGGTTCTGATTCCCAGAGAACTGCTTCGGCGGGAAGCTAGACTCTATTTAGGTGTTTTACCCGCGTAGTAACTTCGCGGAGTCAATTCGTCAGCCTACGGAGCGAGTTGTGTCTGGACAGCGCGCTCCGGTTCAAGCCTCGCTCCTGCTCAAGCCTTGCCTTGCTATCCAGCCTTCGCCTTGCTTCCCAGCCTTTGTTTATCTACGGACTTTGCCTTGTTTCCCAGGATCAATCCTTGCCTTGTTCCACGGATTTATCAAGTTATTCCACGGACCTTGTTCTTGTTCTTAGTTACCTTGTTCCACGTTCAAGCCTTGTTTCAAGTATCAAGTTATTTCCTAGCCTCGCTCAAGTTTCATGGACTAAAGGACCTTGTCATCTCCCCTCACTTTGCTTGGCAAAGTGAGTGTTTCGGTTATTGGATTACAACTTTGGACCTTAATATTTCTTATTGGACATTGCTTTTTTGGACTAATTCTGACCTTTCCTGAAAGGTCTAATTCTGGACTATTTTCTACACTTGTTTTTATTAACTTTATATATTCCTACAATAAAGATATTAGATAGATTCTGGCCTCTGTGTATGGTTTTTGGTGCTCTGCAGCCTGGGTCGTGACAACTACATTCGTTTTCGTTAAAGTGCAGTTTTTTTGAGTCTTTTAAATGTTGAGGGCAGCAATTTTTTCCAGCATATCAAGAAGAGGTGAGGAAATGGAAATGGATGAATGGTTCAAGGATTGTATACTGTATGGTTTTAAATGTATTTATTGTATATTTGTTAAATTATTCAATTTTTTTAATTGCTTATGTTTTATCTTCTTATATTTTATATTGGCATTGAATTTTTGCCAGATTGTGAGCCGCCCTGAGTCCCTTCGGGTGAGCAGGCCGGGATAGAAATGAGGGAAATACAAAATAAATAAATAAATAGTTTCATCTCATGCATGGTCCCACACATCAACTCCTATAAGGCAGGGATAAGCAAAGTGTGATCGATGGACCATCTTGAAATCCTCTTAGTGAGCCTCATTTTGGGGGGGGGGGGATTACTAAGATGTAAGTGATAGTATCTCTCTGTTTTGAGGTGCCCAAATGCATTTAGGTTAAAGAGATGACATCTTTTTGAACTAGTAAGTAAACACAAAGTCAAGTCAATGTTATTTGGAAGGGGGATACAGGAACTGTATGTGATCCTCTTGGGTCCCTCAAGTGGCCAGTACAATCCCCAAAACTTGGCAGTTGACCACCTCTACTATAGAGATGTGGCAAAAAATCTTGTAGTTGCTTAAATTATAGTTGAGATGGCTGCTTCACACAAAGAAACAGTCTCTAAAGTATTTACCAAAACCCAAGTGAGATATTAACTACATTCCGAAATGCAATCTCTTCCTATTCTGTCTTCCACAGTTCATCTAGTACAATGTCTAGTTTTTTGGGAAGCTAAGGACACACACACACACACAAAGTAAACCCAAAGGACTGGTTGACTGATCACAACTCTACTTAATGCTGCTTCTGTTATTAAACTATACACAATGCAAAATGATTCAATTTTACAGATTCTTCAAAAGTGTGCAACCTATCTCCCAATTGAAACAGCATTTTCAAGTCTCAAAATGTCTCTGGGATTGAGATGTTGATATGTTTTGTTTTTGGCATGAGAGTTAATCCATTCATGCTGTACATGTCTAATGTCTCACCACATCTTCTGTCAAGCAGACTTCCTGTTTAGAACAGTTTGCATTTTTTAAAAAGTTCTTATTTTAAATTGGAAAGAGAATACAACCACAAAATGCATAAAACATTAACACAACAAGCACCACACAAAGTACAACATCCTGAAAAATCACTCAGATTAGTACTTGCCAATTAGTAATTTTTTTCCTAAATGATTCCCTAAATCTGGTGGACAATAATGACTGTAGTTATAATTAGAATTATTAATAAATGAAATGGATATTAAATAAGATGAGTATGTGGTTGTCCCATGCTTTTTTGATGTGTATGAAGGGATAGCTTTCAATCAGGTTCAATGATCAGAGTCTTTTTTCCAGTCACAAAGAGATGGATCCATTGCATGTTACGTCTATTGTTGCTGCTTAGTAAATAAAAGGTAATTAGCTCTTTCTGCAGGCTATGTTCATTGGTTCACAGGAACAGAACTAGAAACCCTCCTGCTAGATCAGTAATCTTCTGGTTAGTAATAGTACATATCTCTTTTAACACAAATTGCAAAAAATGTTGAACCAAGGGACAAACTCACTATGTAAGATATTAGATTTCCTTAGACAGCATTTTGAACTTAGATATTTTGGTATCCATTGTAACTTATGAACTGCTTGTGGCTGCCATGGCTCAATGCTATGGAATCATGGGAGTTGTAGTTTTGCAAAGAGTTCTGCTGCTTTCCCAAACTACAGATCCCAGGATTCCATAGCATTAATTTGAACTTGTATTCACAAATTTACATATGAAGAAGCCTAATCCCTCCCTTTGCAAATATTGAACCTCCATTTTATCCATGGTTCTTCCATCTGCTTCTGCATAATGAAGAATAAAGCTACTTGAAAATCCAGTGCACTTTCATGCCTTCCAGGCAAAGATACCATTTTGCTTCTTTTATTGTTACTTGAACCAGCATGGCAAGAAAGATCTATTGACTGAACAACCGAATAAACTAATTTAACTTCTGAATGTGGGAAGTGTGCTTTGTTTTATTACTTCCCTTCCTAGAACAAGCCTGAGAGATAAGAGAATTGCAGTAATAAGGGCAGTAGGCAAGACATACATCAATGAGAAATTTGATTTGGGAAAGATATACAGAGAATAGAACCGTGTAAATCAGTGAGTGCTCATTCTTGACAGAGAAACTTTGGTTAGATGCAGATGATAAACTTATTATTTTCTAATAGCAAGTATTATATATTTACTATAAAATATGTTACATACTTCATCCAAATATAACCTAGCCTTTTTCTGATTAGGTATCTAAGAGCATAAGTATAATGTAATGCAATGAAACCTGTCTGGTCTCAATTAAAAACTAACAATATGCGGGAGATGAGGATTAACATCTCCGGAAATAAAACCCATCGTATCATGTTGTCTAAGTGAAGAAGGCACCGTAGGCTATTAAAATTCAGGCAGGATCAGCAATCATGATTAGGAGGCCCAGAAAGATTGATGTAGGAGAAGCAGAATGAGAGAGCTGTCAATAAAGCTTGACTAAATGGCAGCTGCAGGGCTAGAGGAAACCGGAATAAGAGTCCCATCAACATGGATGTGAAGGAAACGAACACATGTACTGCATGAAAATTACTACCTTCCATATAGTGAACGTAATTTGGGCACAAAAACTATACAAGGGGGTTTAGGAGCTATACAAAAAAAGGAAGCTGTGTATAATATAATCTGGAAAATGTAACTTTGGACACATAGAATCATACAACTGGAAGAGACGCTAAGGCCCATCCAGTCTAACCCCATTCTACCATGCAGAAAAACATAAACCACTGTTGTGACTCAGCTGGAACTTCAGAGTGACTCTGATGGGGATTTTGGGATTGGGGATTTTGGGATTCAGGTTCAAAATCAGATTCAGAATGCCCCTGTTGTAGAAGATGAGGAACAGAGAGTTTTCCCCACAGCAGGGAATGATGTTCATACTGAAACTAGCCAGGTGCAAATTGACTCAGACAAGGAGGACAGTTCTCAGTCTGATAGCGGGCAGGCTGATGCTAATGAGCAGGCCACTAACAAGCTGGCTGACCTTGATGAAACGGAATCTTTAGATCAAGCTGACCGTTTGGAATTCAGGGTTCGAAGGAGTGTGAGAATAGCAAACAAGAAGGAGGTCAGAAGCCAAAGGAATGCTTTCATGCTTTGCAAAGCGCATTAAAGAAGTGTGTTGGAGACAAACCTTTGTCAAAGCAACGTTTGTTCAACCAAGAAGCAAGCTCTCGTTTCCTGGATTATCTGGCAACCTTTGTGTTCATGTTTTTGGGACTTTGTCATGCTCTAATGGGACTTTGTTTATTCCTGGTGACTTCTTGGATTACTCTCTAAGGCTTTGTTTTGTAACGATCTTTTGAACTTTACTTTTGCTTTTAAAGAACTTTTTATCTTCTATTTTCTAATAAACTACAAAAGACTTCAACCTGTGTGCAGTCTGGTGTGTATAGCAAGGTGAAGCTAACCTGAGATGCGACAGCCACTGCCAACAGATGACCATCAGCCTTGGTTAAAAAACCCCAAAGAAGGAGACTTGAAGGCAGCCTATCACTCTGTTAAATAGTTCTTATCATCAGGAAGTTCTTTCAGGAGGAATCTCTTTTCCAGAAATTGAAATCTATTGCTCAATATAGTCTCTAGAGCAGGCATGGGTAATCTTTTTTTGCCATGGGGCCACATTGTGGGCCTGGCTGGGAGGGTAGGTGGCCAGGCACATGCTGGATGGGACGGGCCTGGGAGGGAGAGGGCCTAGGAAAGGGAGGGGCTAGGAGGGAGTGGGGTAGGTTGTCATCCTGGCATAAGGACAGGGATACTTACTCCATCCTTATACCGGGAAGAAAACAAGACATGTGGCAATTGCCCTGATCCTCCTCCCCCATAGTCCCTCGATCTTCGGGCTGTCCTCTCAGCATTATGCCAGGAGGAGGGCAAGACAGGTGACATCCGAGAGTTCTCTGGAGGGCTCTCAACTTCTGTGTGCCTTCTTTGAGCCGTTCTCCCAGTGTAAGTACAGGGTTGCTTGCACTGTTCTTATGCTGGGAGGAGGGCGAGACACGCGGTGGCTGAGAGTGCTCCAGAGGGCTCTCAGATGCTGCATGCCTTCCTCCCCCCATGTCTGCATAAGTTCGCGGTGGGCTGCCACATCCTTATGCCAAGAGGACAGGAAAAATGAGGTCCAGAAGTGGGCATCCAGGGGGCTGCATCCGGTCCCCGGGTCTTAGTTTGCCCATGCCTGCTCTAGAGCATAAAACCAGCCTACTCCCTCTTCAATATGGCATCCTCTCAAATACTTAAACATGACAATCATGTCCGCTTTTTACCTTCTCTTCTCTAGGCTAAGCATACCCAGGTCCCTAAGCTGCTCCTCATAAGGCATTGATCCCAGATCTTGGTTCATTTTGATTGCCTTTCAGAATCATCCTTGTATCTCTTTACGGGCACAGGAACAATATGACCACAGACCCATCAAGGCTCCTATCCTAGGACAAAACCTACTGCTAAATCCCAGAGCATCCAGTGTCGCTGTTTCTCCTCCTGAAGATGCTGGCAGTTTGCCTGCCCTTTCTGAGCATGTGAGTAGTGACAACAATGAACAGATGGAGAATCCTTCCCCAAGCGGTTGACTTATGCTCTTCCCTCTGGGCCTTCCTGTGAACTGAGTGCAGAAGGTGAAGGCACACAATGGGATTAGTGGCAAGAGGAAGGAGAAAAGGAGAAAAGGAACTGAGACCTTTCTTGCCCCAAAACTCAACCCAACATCAGGTAGTTCTGTGTTTTCCAGGCTGTATGGAATTGTTCCAGAAGTATTCTCTCCTGACGTTTCACCCACATCTATGGCAGGCATCCTCAGAGATTGTGGACCCAACATAATCAGGATTTCTGTGATTGATTTGAAAAATATGTATCAAGATCATCCTAGAAACCAAGGTAGAATGTCTTTGATAGTTGGTGAGCTCCATTGACCAAGACCAGATTCTGTGGGCTAGTACCTGTGTAGTCAATAGCAATGGACACAAACATGACTATTTATTCACACCGGAAGGCAACAATTCAGACAACCTGCTCCATCAGTACATGGCAGGGAGAGATGCCAAGTGGAAGTGAAAGCTCAACTTTCTTTCAAGTTCAGAAAGTTACTTTTAGAAAGCAATCCATTCTCATTACTCCTCAGTGCGTTTAGGCAGTGAAACATTGTTTTTTACAGCCCTATCCAAAAATTAACTCAATGGACTATTCAAGGTGTTCCTCACTTTTCATTATGCTGCATTTCGTAAGAGAGATGCCAGAGAAATTTATCATTTGACAGCATGTAAGCTTCTACTCATTTATAATGTCTGCACCATGGCCTAATAAACCAAGAGGAACAGAACGGAGAGGAGCATTAAACCTCCAAAAACCTTTTAAAATGCCTTAAAATGCAACTTCAGTTCATGCAATAATAAAGTGACAAGGTATCCACTTAGAATACTGTCCTACTCTAATTACTCCCAGATCCTCTCACTACAACTGTGTAGTATTGAATTCTGTTACTGCTAATAAGTGACTTATCTCCAATATCATGCTCTTTCCTTGCTTCACTACTCAGCTCAGAGCTAAAAATGCCAAATTGTAAGGAACGAGAGGTTCCCCAGTGCTTCTTTCCATGCATGGTGATCTGTCTTTCTCAACAACTGTGGTAATACATTATAACCCTTGTGCTCTATTGCCATGCTATAGCACCTTCCCATATTCTGGACACAGGTTGAACAAACTAGATATGTTGCACCCATCTATTTACATTCTATGCACCAATTGGAGCCCTCGATGGCGCAGCGGATTAAACCACTGAGCTGCTGAACTTGCTGACCGAAAGGTCGGCGGTTCAAATCTGGGGAGCAAAGTGAGTTCTTGTTGTTAGCCCCAGCTTCTGCCAACCTAACAGTTTGAAAACATGCAAATGTAAGTAGATCAATAGGTACCACTCTGGTGGGAAGTTAACGGGGCACCATGCAATCATGACCTTGGAGGTGTCTACTGACAATGCTGGCTCTTTGGTTTAGAGATAAGCACCACACCCAGAGTTGGGCACAACTAGACTTAATGTCAGGGGAAAACCTTTACCTTTACCTACACCAATCAAAAGAGCAATAGCTGTGCCATTGGGAAATGGTGGAATGGGAAAAATGAATTTTCATTGCAAGGAAACCTTGACATGTTCAATGCTGAGGAGGTGCAATGAGAGGGATCTTATGTTGTTAATGAGAAAAATATAGCCAATTTCAGTTTTATACAGAAAGATCAGGATTATGGGAATAGTGCAGATTTCATCTCCAGTGGGGCAGCCAAAGATAAGTGATTCTCTGGTTAAAACTGAATTACTCCAGTGAGATGGAGCAGAATCCATTTAACAGGGAGTTCAGAATGCATTATTTAGCAGATAACTCTATAAAATATTTACTAACAAGGTGCAAAAAAATCCTAACAAAAATAAATGCATATGAGTAGGGAAACTTTGAAAGATGACTCTTTTAAAATACCTCTCTAGAATGATGTAATAAGAGCTTTTGGTGGGGAAGAAGGCACCACATGGGAATAGGAATGCAAAGTATACGTGCAAAAGTTCTCATCCTCCAAATGAAAGAGATTTTCAACACACTGAGATACACCATCAACTGCTGTGAATATTTTCCCTCCAGGTTTTGGGAGCCCCTCTCCCCCCAAATCTGACTGCAGAAAACCAAAGTGGTTGATGTATCTCAGTGTGTTTCACAAAAACACAGCTCACAGTATATATTGGTGTGTTTTCAGACTTTCTCAAAGTATTCCAAAATCTGAAAAAAAATTCAAAACACTGCTGTTCCCAAGTATTTTGGATAAAGGATTCTCAACTTGGATGATATTTGGTACCTCAGGCCCTACCTACACTGCCATATAATCCAGTTTCTGAATGCAGATTATCTTCTTTAAACTGGATTATATGGCAGTGTAGATGAAGCCTCCGATACACTTTGTGAGGATCTCAGGATACTTCAGCACATGTTTCTGAATTACGGAAGGTTCCTTTATATGCTGCCATTCCCTTCACTTCAGTTTCCACTGAGGCCATTATCACAGTATCTCCTTGGTTTGGCAGTATGGTGTCGTGCCTCCCAAAGACAATGAGATCCATTCCCTCAGTCAAGATAATGAGAATGGTGTCAAGGCCTCATAGTCACAGAGAGTGCTATAGTGCTATCTTTCTTGCAACCCTGAGCTATAGAGACTTTGATCCTCTCTGGAAACTGAGGCCTGTTAGTTGTTCCCACTTTCCCTTCCTTCTCTCATCAGTAATTTGGTGAAACTGCATTTCTTTACTACCCCACTAGTTTAGCTGTGAAGGGGCAGTGCTTTCACAATACTACAGAAGCTTAGGCATTGGTGCTTCAACATGTGGATCATTTCCAAAACATATTAATTGCAATCTAACCAAGCATTCCAGAGGGCCAACAGAACCCTATGGACACAGAGCCCAACATAAGTACATACAGTCAAATTGTCTCTATCATTAGTTTTCATAGAGTTAACAGCTCTGCCAAATAGCATACTCTTACTACCAAAAACCGGTGTTGGTATTTTAAAAGTCTTTAGTCTTTTAGTGGAGCCCCCGGTGGCGCAGCCGGTTAAACCGCTGAGCTGCTGAACTTGCTGACTGAAAGGTTGGCGGGTCAAATCTGGGGAGAAAAATGAGCTCCCACTGTCAAGCCCAGCTTCTGCAAATGTAGCAGTTCAAAAACATACAAATGTGCGTAGATCAATAAGTACCACTACGGCAGGAAGGTAACGGTGCTCCATGCAGTCATGCCAGCCACATGACCTTGGAGGTGTCTATGTACAACGCCGGCTCTTCAGCTTAGAAAAGGAGATAAGCACCAACCCCCAGAGTTGGACACGACTAGACTTAATGTCAGTGGAAAACCTTTACCTTTACTAGTTGTAAAGAAGTATCCAAGGTACTGAATTTATTTTGGGAATGGGTGCCATCACCTTGGATAGCTCCATTAAAACTCAGAGCAGATTCGCCATCAACCTCGACTGCCTCTTCTACAACGTCCAACACTTTTCTTGTTTATATCCCTGTTCCCGATTCAGTCTACATTCCCTGTTCTTTCCTCCCCTTTATGGAAAACACTTAGCATCTCAACCTATGCCCTACCAATTTTGTCAAAGACATGTAAGACTCAAGAATTGATTCAGTATAGATACACCAAAATGGCTATGCAAATCAGAAGGTACAATTTCCTTTTGTCTGCTCTCAGCCGGCTGCCATGATCAAGTTCACTAAGTGACTGAGTCCTAACACTGGGAGAGAAAATGTAGAAAAACGCAAATCTTTGTATGCTTCCCAACATCCTGGGTTTTGTAATAGTAATATCTATTTACCAAGAGAAGATTAGAGAGCATCCAAAGTCCTGGGATCCCACCTCAATCTCCAGCTCCGATACTAACAGATCCCATACAAAGTAGTTTGTGTGCCTCTTTTTCATCTCTCTGGTTTAAATTGCAGTTTCCCTTCACACATTTTCCATTTTGCTAAAGCAGATGTGATCTATCGCCCTTTCAAATATTTTTTAATTATTTTGGTGGACAGCTATTGAGAATCTTCAGTGGGCAGAGCCAAGAAAATGTAGTGTGCACAAGACACATAGTATTCTCATTTTCAGTTCAGTTCATCTCCAAATCTGAGATTTTTTTTAAGGAAGAAAATTTATATGCATTCCAATGTGCATTTCTCCTAATACCATCCGTCAATATTTATTAATAATCATTATTAAATATATTTATTAATACATTTTATGTCCCCCAGGACTGACAGAGAGCTGCATATTGCGTGAATATATTTTCTCGAATATAATAGCATGTGTGTTGGAGTACAATTCTGGAGACCCAGGGTTCAAATCCCCACTTGCTGATGGAAACCCAATTGGTGACTTTGGGTACGTGACACTCTCTTCCAAGATTTCACCTGAACATAGGGAAGAACTTCCTGACTGTAAAGGCTGTTCAACAGTGGAACTCACTGCCTTGGAGTGTAGTGAAATTGTTTTAAAAGCACACAAAGAAGAAGCTTTCACTATCTTCTTTGTGTGCTTTTAAAACAATTTTTGATTTTTTTAATCGTGTCAGAAGTAACTTGAGAACATACTGCAAGTCAGTAGCTTCTGGTGTGAGAGAATTGGCCATCTACAGAGACGTTGCCCAGGAGACTTCCAGATGTGTTACCATCCTGCTGGAAGCCTTCTCTCATGTTCCTGCAAGCTAGAGCTGACAGATGGGAGCTTCTCTTGTCTCATGGAATTCGAACCGGCAACCTTCAGGTCAGCAGTCCAGCTGGCACTAGGGTTTAATCCATTGCACCACTGCATCTCCATACAATTTTGATGCAAATAGTTTGTTATGCTTTTCTGAACTTTATCTTCAGTAAATGCATGCATTTTTTGTGTATTTTTTCTTCCAACATACACAATTTTGTATGCATTGTTTGTTTAGAGAATTTTTACAAAAGCATCGATCTTGATAGTGAGAAACTGTAAAGTTGGGTAAATTTTGCATCAAGTGTATCACCAAACAATATTCTCTCCCTTTTTGCTCAACTATCTCCATAATGAAAGGAAAGCACATGGCAAGATTTCTGGACAAATTTACTGGATTCTAGTGGCATTCATCAGACAAAAAGCTGACTCAATCAGCCTTCAAACCTACAAACATCTAACCTTCCAGCAACAGTTTGACGAACTTCATATGAGCTAGTCTTCATCTGATCCCTTAACGTGAGAGGAAAAGGTGGAAGAGAAGGTCACTGTCCCCTTCTTCTATCACTTTCCCAATTTTGAAATATTCCCATCTAAATGGCAGCCAGTTCAACCCTCCCTCATTCTGAACCACCAAGAGCCCACCTTCCTTTACCTGTTCTGAAGGGCGATAAGTTTCTTTTTCATGCTTTTTAAGAGTTGAGAGTGTCTTCAGTAGAAAAAGACAGCCCGAACCATCAGAATCTCCTGACTTTGGCATTCCGAAAGATATACTTCAGAGGAAGCAGTGCCACAGATGTGTTAGCAAAGGGAATTTAGATGTGTTATGTAAATTTCCTAATTAGACCAGTGCTATCAGATTGCTATCTCACAAATAAAATGTTAATCAGAACCCTTCTTTTTGGATGGATAAGAAGAGTTGGAACAGAGACAGATGTTTCTTTGCGGGATAATCTCCCTGCCACTCAACAGCTTTTTTTTTTTTTTTTTGGTGAAGAGAAAGAGTGAAATAGAGGGTTGAATTGCCTACTTCTCACCCTTTTCTTCTGGCGTTTGCTTTTGTCAGTGGTTAAGAGACACTCCTGTTTTCAGCTGGGGTTGAAAGGCATTAGAAGAAAGTCTCTCAAAAATATTCAACTTCTGCAGCATTGAGAAAAAATGAAAATATGGTAGGCTCTCTGTAACCACAAGGATGTGGTTCCAAGATTTTTTTAAAAAATGTCAGGAGTGACTTCAGAAACTGCAAGTCACTTCTGGTGTGAAAGAATTGGCTATCTGCAAGGACGTTGCCCAGGGGATGCCCGGATGTTTGATGTTTTACCATCCTTGTGGGAAGCTTCCAAGATGTCCCGTGGATATCCAAATCCATGGATGCTCAAATACTATTATGTAGGACTCAAGTCCTATTATGTAACCGCCCTGAGTCCCCCTGGGGAGATAGGGCGGGTTATAAATAAAGTATATTATTAACTCAAAGACATAGTATGACACAGCAAATGAGATAAATCGAACAAGTCGAACACTTCCCAAGCATTTAGGACTGTGTGATGTATTTTTGGATTTATTTTATTTCATGTCAAAAGCATTGCATAACAAATACATTTAAAAATGATGAAGAAAAAAAAATAGAGGAAATCACAAACAACTAAATAGTTTTAGACCAGAAACGGGCAACAGCAACCGCATTGTCCGTAGCTTCAAACAACTCCTCCTCCGTGCATGAGGCAGGACATTGTGGTAGTGCCACCTTGCCAAGTTGTCTTTAGATCTGCCCACTCCACTTCTGAGTCTGTTGAGGGACTTCCAAGTTGCCCATTCTTGGTTTGCCCCTGGAGGAAGACCCTCATGGGGGGCCATCCAGTTAGAATTGCCAGGTTTAGCTGCCCAGAGAGACACCCTTGCTGCTGCTGGAGGAACATCAAGAGGAGTGGTGGTTCTCATGAAGCCCTTCCTTGATTTGAGTCTACTGGGAGGAGGCTGATAGCCATGCAGTGGGTGGCTTTCACAATGTTCAACCTTTTTTCTCTCACTGTTAGCAACAACTTCCCGTCGCACGTCAGGAGGGGCAATGCCAGCTAACTTGTAGAGTTTATCAACAGGTGTAGGTTTAAGGCATCCTGTGATTATTCTGCATGTTTCGTTTAGTGCTATGTCCACTAGCTTTGCATGGGCAGCCTTTTGCCAGACAGGACAGGCGTACTCAGCAGTTGAGAAAGACAAGGCCAGGGCTGATGTTATTATTATTTATTACTTATTTTTGGATGATGCATGCAGATCCCAGTAAGGTGGCCTTTTGCAGTTGACAGATCATAATTTTGTCAATGTTTATTGTTTTCAAATGCAGGCTGAGATCTTTTGGCACAGCACCCAGCATGCCAATTACCACCATGACCACTTGTACTGGTTGATGCCAGAGTCTTTGCAGTTCGATTTTGATGTCCTGACAACGACTAAGTTTTCCCTTTTGTTTTTCGTCAATTCGACTGTCACCTAGTATGGCAACATCAATAATCCAAACTTTTTTCTATTCCACAAACATGAGCTCTGGTGTGTTGTGTTCCAAAACTTTGTCAGTCTGGATTTGAAATTCCCACAGTATTCTTGCCTGCTCATTTTCCACTACCTTTGAAGGTTTGTGATCCTACCAGTTCTTTATTATTATTATTATTATTATTATTATTGACACAACGACACAGTATGACACAGTAAACAAGATAGACATGCTGGATTTTGTATCACAAAATCACAAGTCGAACACTTCCCAAGTGTCTAGGACTGTGTGATGTATTTTCGGATGATGCGCGCAGATACCAGTAGGGTGGCGGGCACAAAAGGCTATAGTTGTGTAGTGTAGACACACCAATCTATGCAACACAGCAGCTGATGAAAAATCTAGCCTGCTGCTTTCACAGGATCCCAATCCATGGCACAGGCCAAATGGCAGATGCTTCAAGGAAACATGAGAATCAAACCCCAGTGTGGGTAATTAAAGCACAGCTTGCATATAGAAGTTTATTCTTAACTTAGGTCACGTCACGGTTGTGTTATGCCTGCAGGCATGAACAAAATTAAATTCTTTACAGGGAGCCCTAGCTAAAGAAACCATATGGCATGGCTATAACACATAGATCAATTAAAACCTTCCACACCATCCTAGGAGCTTCATTAGTTGGAATTTATTTGTACCACCATCATAAACGAAAATATAATACGTCAAAAATAAATAAGCAATGCTTTATAGATGTGACTGTCCCCAGTGACAATAAAATAAAATATCATGAGACTGAGATCTATAAGAACATAGAATCACAAAATTGTAGAGTTGGAAGGAACCACAAGGAACATCTAGTCCAAGTACCTGCCATGTAAGAATATATAGAATCATATATGGCTATATATGGCCCTGAAAGTTGCCCATTCAACCTCTGTTAAAAGATCTCAAAAGAAGAAAAATCCACCTTTCTAAAAAGCAACCCATTCTACTGTTTGGTAATGTGAATTGTTGTTTATTCGTTCAGCCCAGCTCCTTCAAGGTCAAGCCAGACACTTCAAGGATCCCATCCATCCATCTTGCCCTTGGGTGATCCCTCTTCCTCTTTCCTTTCATTTCCCCAGCATCGTTGTCTTCTCCAAGCTTTCTTTTCTTCTCATTATGTGGCCAAAGCAATTTGAATACAGAAAGAATCTCTTAAGGGAGATTTAGCACCCCTGAATGAAGAAACCCACTGTAGTGGTGATAGTTGCTCTAGAGCAATTTGAAATGAATTCATAAAACACCCAAATATAAGTACAAAAATCAGAATGAAATCATCACAAAAAGGATCACAATAACACAATGTTAAAAAGTGACTCTACCTAGAACAGAATCCAAACCATTGTTTGACCAAAATTCCCATCAATAAAAATTGATAGATTGGGCAAGTTAGAATGACTACAGGTACTACTACATCCTAAACATTTGAAGACTGTGGAACAACCTACCAGAAGAGATCTGCCAACTAAATGAGCTGTTGGAATTTAAAACACATCTGAAGACCTATTTCTTCCACAGCCAGTTTTAATCGTGAATTTTAAATTTGCACCTTGTGTTCACTGTATTCTGATCTTTGTCCTGTATATTTTAATAATAATAAGTTTATTTATATCCCGCCTCCATCTCCCCCGAAGGGGACTCGGGGCGGCTTACAGCAAAATCGGATACAAAACAATACAAAATAAAATATGAAACATCAGAGAACAAAACCAATAATAATATATACACAGCAACCGGGAAAAAAAAACACAACACGGTATTGAAACATCGAATTAAAAACAATGACGTTGCAATAGTGGATAAGCAATAGTGGATACGTATATTTAATATACCTATATGTATATTTAATATACGTATTTAATATACGTATTTTGTAGAAATACATTTTAATATCTGTCATTTATATAATGTTTATGATGATTATGTGGTATTAGCTATGTTGTTGCCTCCAGCCACAAGAAGAAGTGAATAAGAAATAAAATGATTGTTTTGACACCACTGCTTTGATGGTCAAGGAAAGCAAGCTCAGGCCCTTCCACACAGCTGAATAAAATCCCACAATTTCTCCTTTGAACTGGAATATATGACAGTGTGAACTCAGATAACCCAGTTCAAAGCAGATATTGTGAGATTTTCTGCCTTGAAATTCTGGGTTATATGTCTGTGTGGAAGGGCACTCAGACCACAGGTGACATCATGGAAGGCTTAGAAGATGTACCATATAATTTGAAAGATGTAAAACAAATGATCCAGTCTAAAAGACAAATTGTGTTGCTTGCAGGGCTTGGCTATTTTAATGTTTTGGGAGAAGGAGGAAGAAAGAGTTTTCAGAAGATGTTGGTACAAATTGCAATCCCTCTATTACACACATGCACACAGAGCAAGACTCAAACATTGTTTCTTTCCTTGTCTTCCAATACATTGAGTCACAGCTCTATTGCACTCCGGTACTGGAAACTCCTTCATCATGGCGAATCTGCTCCAGGTTTCACTCAGAGTTTGAAGGAGCTATCCAAAGTGCTAAATCGATTTTTGATAATAGAGTTCAGTACTTCAGCTAAACTGCTGAAGTCTGAACAAAAACCTAGAGCAAATCCTCTATCTCACTGGCCCTAATGCAGGAGTGGTAGCAAATTGCAGTCAAATTAGTAGGGCACATGTTTGAAGACAGACAGTCATATAAGGAATCAAAAGCTCAAGAATATTTTCTTAAGAACTTGCAACCCAACACTCTGGCCATTTGTAGATATTGTGGTCTCTTAATGTATCAATTATCACTTAGGGTATTAGTTTTTTTTTTTTTTAAAAACAAAAAACCAAAGGGCTCCAAAGTAACACTTCAGAACATTCCATTGTCCTAAGATCTAACTCTATACACTCTTGGAATTACCTTCACTTCATTTCACTTCACTTCACTTTATTTCTTAATTAGTCGCTCTCCACCAGAGTGCTCTGAGCGACTTACAATTTAAAATATCATTCCACAATATTGGCAACACCAATACCTCACCAAGCACATTTGCAGACTGATCTTTCCCTTGGTTGTAAATTTCAATTGGAATCCTTTTTTGTTTTCCAAAGCTTTTGGAATTGTAGTTTGATATTGTTTTGTATACTCTGTCTTGTATATTTTGATCATTTGTTCTGATCACTTTGCTTTGCATTATATTGTTGTTGGATTTCCCCCCTGATTTTATCTGAACGAATTCCTTTACAATTGTATTGTACAGTTTTGTTATTTCTCCTTTCTTCAGGGTGTCTATGTGCACACACATATACTTTAAACTGTATGCCTTTGGCAGGATATGTTGTTTTTCTAAACTTGATGGTACACTTGATGGTGCTTTATAAATAAGCAATGGTGACGACAACAATAACCACTACTACTACTACTACTACTACTACTACTACTACAACCATTCCCAGGAAGTTTGGTCAAGATGATCAATGGTAAGACACTGAAACAAATGGAAAACAATGTTCCTATCAAGCATTCACTTCACATCTTTCCCTCCTATTTGCCATTAAGACAATGGAGATTAAGGAAGCATAAGACATCTTAAATGTTGCAAGTCTTCCATGAAATTTTTGCTGTTGTTTTCCTTCCAAACTACTACACAAACTACCCTGTTTCTCACAGAATATTATAATGCATGGTCATCAAAAAATGATCTAACTATGCAACCATACTCTCTGTGACCCCAGCTAACTGCTAACTCAGCTAGGAAGTATTTAAAGCATCTTTTAAAAAACCATAGTTATAGGACAGTAATTTGTTCCACTTAAAATCAGAAGCTCATCTTGGTGAGTACATATACAAACACACACAGACTCACAACATTGACTGGTATAGTGGGCTCTTAATATCCACTGGGATTTGGTTTCAGGGTACACATACACCATGAATACCAAAATTCATGGATATTCAAATCCCAATAAATATAACTGCATAGTAAAATAATGACCCTTATATAAAATGGCAAAGCTTGCTTTTAGGAATTTATTTGGAAAATGTTCAAGCCATTGATTGTTAAATCTGTAGATGTCAAGTCTGTGGATATAGAGGGCTGATTGTGCAGAATTATAGTCATATTATTCCAACTGTAAATGTGATTTTAATATGTTTTATTAATTTGTTTTTACTTGGTTGTGTCTTTTACATTGTCTGTAGCTACCTGGGCTTGGCCCCGTGTAAGCCGCTCCGAGTCCCTTCAGGAAGATGGAGGCGGGGTATAAAAATAAAGTTATTATTATTATTATCATTATTATTATTATTATTATTATTATTATTAACTGAAATGCCATACTTCTATCCTATGGAATCCTGGGAATTTCAGTTGCAGGAGGAGCATTTAGGATTCACAGTCAGAGGGCTCTAGTACATCACCAAACTATAATCTTTGCAGCAGAAAACATTTTGTACAAATCACTCAGATGTTTCCCCTTTCTGAGGAATGAACCTTGACTTATCCAGGGGTCACATCAAAATCCATAATTTTGGCCCCAAAACCTGCCCTCAATTTATGCATAAGGTTGACTTATTTATTACTATATATGATACATACAAACAGATGAAACCTTAAGGGCCATAATAGCTGTGCTTGCTATGCATCTGAGGCATATGCAACAAGATCTTGATATTCATTCCTACAGGTAAAGAGATTTCACGTAAACACTAGGAAGAACATATTGATGGTAAGAGCTGTCTGAAATTGGAAAATGCTGCCTTGGAGGGTTCCCTTCTCTGGAAGTTTTAAAACAGAGGCTGAATTGTCAAGATCAGTGCCAGGGGTCAGGGTGCGTGATGGGTGGGTTTCTTCAAACACCATCGATCAATCATGCTCCGGACCAGCACCCTGATGAATTGGTGAATTTCGCCCTCACCAATTCCTCCAAAGTCAGACTCAAGTTCAAACATCTATTTAATATTTACAGAGATATTTACAATTGCAGCAAAGTCCATAGCTCGAAGCTGGCATTCTTCGGCTCGGCTCTTCTCTCACACAGTTCAACAGAAGAGATAAGAAGGCACATTCCTTAGTCCGAAGGAAGTTCCGACCTCCAAGGCCGGAAATCATGTCTCATAGGTCACAGCAGGCTGTCAGTCAAACTGGCCTGCTGTTAACTTTCATTGCTGAAACACACACTTGCAAAACAGCAGAAACACTTGATTTACATTTCATATACACACAACCAAAATCCAACATGAATGGCCATCTGCTGGAAGTGCTTTGACTGTATCACTGGGGCTTGGAGTGGATGGCCCTTGTGGTCACTTCCAATCCTATGATTCTACATGTCAATGATTTCAGAAACATGAGGCTCAATTTCACTAGTACTATATCATTTTTGTATAGTACTAGTGAAATTTAGCGGATGGCTCCATGTCTTTCCAAGCCCATGTTTCTTTCCTTACAACAAAGTGGAATCCCACGGATGAGCTCACGCTTAGAGAGCTCTTTGAAAATCTAAAGCATGCTATTGAGTCAAAAGAAGCGAAGTCTAAGAAGTAGGCTTACATCCTCCTGACAGATTCATCCCACTTCAAAGCCAACTTCACTTTAACAACTCCCACGAGCTCTCCAACAGTGAAAGGTCAGTTGTCTTCTCTGTTAAAAAATACATTTTTCATGGCCTCCTCTCATACCCAGCTACAGTTTAAGATGCTGCCGCTTGCAGATTTGTAGGCAGCAGATCGATTTTTTCCCTCCCAAGAAACAATCCAATGCAATTGGTGCCCCAAGTTGAGCAAGGTCAAATGCAAAACAGAAGTATGCACTCAATAGGATCTGAAATCTGCCTTCTACTGACAATGTAAAGACTATGTACTGAGGCCCCTTCCACACAGCTGAATAAAATCTCACATATTCTGCATTGAACTGGGAAATATGCTAGTGTGGACTCAGATAACCCAGTTCAAAGCAGATATTGTGGGATTTTCGGTCTTGACATTCTGGGTTATATGGCTGTGTGGCTGGGCCCTGAGTTTCCAATGTCCCTCTGCTGAGCTGCCAACAAGAGGTGTTCACAGCTAAAAGATGCAATGAATACCATATATACTTGAGTATAAGCCGACCTGAATATAAGCCAAGGCACCTAGTTTTACCACAAAAAAACTGGAAAAACATTGACCCCCAGTATAAGCCGAGATACCAATAAAATTACATTAATTGAGGCACCAGTAGTTTAAATGTTTTTGAATCTTTGCATCAAACTGTAATTTAAGATATGACTGTTCAACTCTGATTAAATCATTATTTTCATCTTCTTCAATGTAAATGTGCCTATGTATCCTTTTAATAATAATAGAGTGAAATAATAAATATAATAATAATAATAAATGCAGTAAAATAATAAATGTAATAATAAATAGAGTAAAATAATAAATGTATTAATAATAATAAAAATAGCGTAAGATAAATGTAAAAGTAACAACAATAGAGTAAAATAATAAATGTAATAATAATAATTAATAGAGTAAAATAATAAATGTAACAATACCAATAATAACAGAGAAAAATAATAAATATACCATATATACTTGACTATAAGCCGACCTGAATATAAGCCCACCAGGACCCTCACTCAAGTATAAGCCGAGGATGTTTTTTTTTCAGTCCTAAAAAAGGGCTGAAAAACTAGGCTTATACTCGAGTATATACAGTATATTGTGATCCCATCCCAATCTGTGGTTCCAACCCACCATGGATAATTGCAGCTCATGTTTCAAATTGCGGCAATGTGCACAATGATGTGCTGACCTTAAAACATGCGTGCTGTTACCATTAAATAATACGGGGTGCAGCCATTCACATTTTTTGGCAGGCTCCTGGAATAGATCCCTAGAGGATCTGGAGAGCCCACTGTATGGTGACTCATATATACCTTATATTTACATGGTCATGGGATCCCACTGGGTATTAGGCATGTCACACACTCTCAGCCTCAGAGCAAAGCAAAGGGAAACAAATCCTGCCAAGAAAACTCCATGAAAAGTTCATCTTTGGGTCACAGTTAGTCAGGAAAAAAAAACTTGAAGGTATACAAGAACAGCAGTTTGCACTGATAGATCTCGAGGAGGCATATTTGGTTCTTTTCTTCCCTGGTTCACAACAATTCTAGTCTGGACTAGAACCTGGATCATCCAAATTCCAGTCCAGCATCCTAACCACTGTGCCATAATTGATCCTAATAAGTGCTTCTTCTAAGTCCGCTCTGCAAGATAAGAAAATAACTACCGTAACCCCTTTTCTTCCTTCATGCTATGGAATCCAGTTTCTGTATCCAGTCCATACAAAATGTTTTCTAAAACCCAAACACAACAAGAGAACTAGATATTTGGGAGAGAGAGTTCAAGTTGGAGGTTGTGGGCAATAATAATACTATAGTGGACCTTGGAGGTGTCTGCGGACAATGCCGGCTCTTCGGCTTAGAAATGGAGATGAGCACCAACCCGCAGAGTCGGACACACTAGACTTAATGTCAGGAGAAAACCTTTACCTTTACCTCCTTTACGGGGATTTTAAGGGATAAAGTATTAAACCTGAAAATCAGACCCCTTGTCTCCAAGTAGTTCTCATTTCCAATTTGAGCTTGCCATAGTTTCATTCCATGATATCCTGAGATTTCCAGTTTAGAGAGAAATATCTAGAATTCTCAGCCTACAGAGTTGTAGTTTCCCACGAAACTACAAACCGCAGGATTCTATATGATGTAGCCATGGCTGCATCTACACTGGAGAATTAATTCAGTTTGACACCATTGTAATAGTAGTAGTAATAATAATAATAATAATAATAATAATAATAATAATAATAATAATGATAATAATAATAATAATAGATACTGTATATACTCAAGTATAAGCTTATTTTTTCAGCACTTTTTTTAGGACTAAAAAAAGCCCCCCTCGGCTTATACTCAGGTGAGGATCCTGGTTGGCTTATATTTGGGTCAGCTTATACTCGAGAATATATGGTACATTTATTATTTTTCTCTATTATTATTGGTATTATTACATTTATTATTGTACTGTATTATTATTATTATTATTATTATTATTATTAATACATTTATTATTTCACTCTGATCTTATTATTATTATTACATTTATTATTCTACTCTATTTATTATTACATGTATTAGTTTCTTATATATATTATTATTATTACATGTATTATTTAACTCTATTATTATTAAAAGGATACATAAGCATATTTACATTGAAGAAGATGGGAACAATGATTTAATCAGAATTAGACAGTCTTATCTTAAATTAGAGCTTGATGTAAATATTCAAAAACATTTAACCTACTGATGCCTCAATTAAGGTCATTTTTGGTATCTATTTTTATTTCTGAAATTTCCTCAGCTTATACTTGAGTCAATGATTTCCCAGTTTTTTTGTGGTAAAATGAGATGCCTCGGTTTATATTCGGGTCGGCTTATATTCGAGTATATACGGTAATTTTATTTCGTACCCGCCTTTCCTCATGACTTGAGGCAGATTACAACATCTCTAAAAACACATAATTCTATAAAATAAACATATTAAAACATTTTTCTTCAAATGTTTTAATACCAAGATTAAACATAAAACACAATAACCACCATGGCTCAGGATTATGGAATCATGGGATGTGTAGTTTGGTGAGGCACCAGCACTCTTTGAAAGAGAAGTCTAAAGACCTCGTAAAACTGCAGCTGCCATGATTCAATAGCATTGAAAGTGGTGCCAAACAGCATTAACTCTACAGTGTAGATGCACCCCATGGCAGTTAAAGGGGCATTATAGTGCTATATCTAGGTAGTGCAATGGGGTTTCTAATAGACTTTATCTGGTCACTGATCAGACAGACACTTTGTCAGCAGCATTACCAGCTGCAAGTCCTCTCTGTTCGGTCTCTGCAAACTGCCAGCTGGAAGAGCCGGAAATGAGGACACAATCCAGGTTAGCCAGAAGTCAATGCCCAGAAAAAGCAAACAGAAATCAGAGAGTTGCATCCAGGAATGTGGCCAAGGACAGGTGGATGACCAGTTCAAAAGGTGGAAGTCCAAAGGAAATAAGATTACGTGAGGCACAGAGATCTGTTTGACTGCTCTACAGTGGATTGTCCAGGCTGAGAGAAACAAGCCTCAAGCAAACCAGAGTGTTCCTAGTTTCCTCCCTTACCCAATTTTGGAGACCAAATTCATAGACTTGGATTTTATTGGGATGCAATGCTGATGCAACCCAGTGGCATTAAGGGCTGAAGGTTTTTACCCATACAATGCAGCACTCCAGGCATCCCTAGGTAAGTTATCTGTAGCTATTTGGGGTGCAAAAGAGGAAACCGACATACCAATCAAGCAGCAATATAAAAAGTTAAACACTTCCAGAACAAAACAGGAATGAATTTAAATAAGAACGACAAAATGCATATTAAAAGGACAACAGTTAAAAAGTTACGTTGAAGGCTATGACAATTTAGAACTGTTATCGAGACCGCAATTAGCCCAGATCTGCCCTATGAGGGAGATCAGAACCATGAACACTTTGGAATAACTTAGTGTCAAACTGCATTAATTCTACAGTGTAGATGAACCATTTTTTATTTTATTTATTTACAGTATTTATATTCCGCCCTTCTCACCCCGAAGGGGACTCAGGGCGGGTCACATTATACACACATAGGGCAAACATTCAATGCCCATAAACACATCTAACCGAGACAGAGACAGACAGACGCAGAGGCAATTTAACCTTCTTCTGAGGGGGTGTTCGATTCTGGCCACAGGGGGGAGCAGCTGCTTCATCATTCACTCTGACGGCACTTCCTCATTCCAATGTCGTAAATTAGTTAAACTTGCCTCCCCACTTTTATAAGTGGTACCTTATTTCCTACTTGATAAATGCAACTATCTTTCGGGTTGCTAGGTCAGCAACGAGCAGGGGCTATTTTTTATTTTAATTGACGGGTGCTCACCCTGCCACGGGCTGGCCCTGAACTCATGACCTCATGGTCAGAGTGATTTATTGCAGCAGGCTGCTCACCAGCCTGCACCACAGCCCAGCCCCATTAGTCCACAAAAGCTTATGGTACCAACTTTGAACGCACAGTCTGTAATGTGCAAAGTGATCCCTGATATTCCCTACTAACACGCCCATGTCTTCAAATTTTAACAACAAGGAGATGGTTGTCTGGAGCTACATGCGAAGTCTCAAGCAGGAGTTGATCACTAAGAGCAGACCAGGGGTGCCATATGGCAGGGCAATCATCATAAATGCCAGCCAATTCAAGAAGCGAGTTCAGAACATCACGGTGTGTGCTTACATTCAGGCGGGAGGAATCTGTTCAACAATTTGCCAACTGTCCATATAATATTGGATGGTGAAAGGGAGATTTGTGGGCTATTGTTGGTCGCTCAATCCCACTTCTGTGGCTCCTAAACCATTCTCCTCCCTATGTTTTGTGCACTCCCTTTTGAATTCAGAACAACCTCAAACTCATTTCAATTGTTGCTGTGTGTTTCTCTCACAGTACCTCCAGCTCTTCTGCTAATGTTTTAAAAGACTCAATATTGCCCCAAATGAATGACCAGAAGTGATGTGACACCACTTCAGCTGTGTCTGAAATACAATTAATGAAGCTTGAGGGGGTCGTGAGTGGACTATGGCAAAAAGAATGCTGTCTTTAGTTGCCTCTCTTAACACCTCTTTGAAACCAACACCGTTAAGCCATACACTTCCAGTTCTAGCCAAGAGAAGTTATCTACAAGGCTTCCTATCCTGCAAGATTTAGAACACCTTAAGAAATGCATTTCACAGAAAGCAATGGAATGAATGGTCTCAAAAATTATCTCCATTTCACACACACACACACACACACACACACACACACACACACACACATATATATATATATATATGCAGTTTTTCCAAAAGTATACAGTGAAAGAGTGAGAACAAGTTTTAAAAGGAAAGTGAAGAAAAAAAACCAGAAAACCAAACTCCCCTTGCCTACCTATCCTACACAAAAAAAGAAAGAAAAATAAAAAATAAAATAAAATACTATTAATAATTTAAAAATGACTTCTGTTCACCATCCTTTATCCCATCCTTATCCAGTCTTTGTATGTCTTTAAAAAAAAATTAAAAATAAAGAATATTTTCTTCTGTTATCTAGAATTCCTGTTGTCTTTAATTTATTTTGGATTTGTCTATATATTTCTCAGTGTCTAGTCTGTCATTTTAATTCCTTTTCCATTGCTCTGTCTTAGCATATATGTCAATTTGTCCATGTCTTTTATTTCCATAATTTTATCTATCCATTGTGTCTTAGTAGGGATTATATCTTGTTTCCAGAATTTGGCAAACACCATTCTGGCTGCTGTCGTAAAGAATGTGAATAACTTGTCTATATTTGAGTCCCCGAAAATATCAAAATGAAACATATCTAAAAGATAAATTTCAGGTTTCATTAAGAAGTCTTTTTAAAGTATTTTTTTTTACATTCAGTATGTATTACTTTCCAAAATTCACCTGTTTTCCCACAAGACCACCACATGATCTCCATTTCTAAGCCGAAGAGCCGGTGTTGTCCATAGACTCCTCCAAGGCCATGTGACTGGCATGACTGCATGGAACACTGTTACCTTCCTGCTGGAGCGGTATCTATTGATCTACTCACATGTACATTTTTTCCAACTGCTAAGTTAGCAGAAGCTGGGGCTAACAGCGGGAGCTCACCCCACTCCCCAGATTCAAACCAGCGACCTTTCAGTCAGCAAGTTCAACAGCTCAGTGATTTAGCTGACTGCACCACTGGAGGCTCCTCCTAAAATAGAATACCAAAACAAAAAACAGGGACTGCTCAGGAAATGTGACCATAGTTCAATGCTCAAGGGACCTGGGCAAACTTGAAGAGCAATCCCTCTTTGAACTTTGCAGTGCTATTCTCAGCTCAAAGCAAAATGCAGATGTCAGAGGGAAATGCACAGTTGAATATTTAACAGGAAAATGCGAACAAGGAAATGAGAATTCTCATGCATTAAAAAATCCACAGATTTATGTGGGAATACAATGGGACAGAAATAGGACTGATAGTTAAGGGTGGGCACATTGTGGCTCCTGGACTGCAAAGTGGCCCTAAAGCCCTCAAAAAATCCCAACCCCCACAAGCTTTTCCCCATTTTTTTTTAAAATTGGCATGATTTTTCAAACAATTTTGGCCCCCAAACCATGAGGAAATACCCCTAAATGTGTGGAAACACATGGAAATATCCTCGCCCAACTTCCTGATGTCATTAACAGATGTATGTGGGTTTGTTATGTGGGGCAATATGGTTTGCAGAAAGTGGAGGGAAACTGGGGCATAGTATTCATGAAGTTGAGGAGCTCCTGGTGGCGCAACGGATTAAACCATTGAGCTACTGAACTTGCTGACCGAAAGGTTAGCGATTCAAATCCGGGTAGCGGAGTGATCGCTCGCTATTAGTCCCAGCTTCTGCCAACCTAGCAGTTTGAAAACATTGAAATGTGAGTAGATCAATAGGTACCGCTCCGGTGGGAAGGTAACGGTGCTCCATGCAGTCATGCCGGCCACATGACCTTGGAGGTGTCTATGGACAATGCCAGCTCTTCAGTTTAGAAATGGAAATGAGCACCAACCCCCAGAGTTGGACACAACTAGACTTAATGCCAGGGGAAAACCTTTACCTTTATTCATGAAGTTGCCCCACTCCTTCTCTATATTCCATGGATTACAGCTGCCCCTTCTTTTTGGTTCTAAGTGCTTCATTATATTTAATTTCTACAAGACACGTGGCTACCTGTTCTTCTCCAGGCTGGGAATAGCAGTACTGCTTTGGAGACTGACAGTGATGTAGAATTGTTTACCAAAATGGAGTCGAGGAGTTTTAAAAAAAGCACACCATCCCATTTGGTTTCAAAAGGTCCTACCTTGAATTGGGACCGTGATGGGGACAAAAATGCCATTTTATTATTGAGTAAGGATGTGAATAGACACAAAATCAAAAGAAAAAAATGGAATACAGTCGACCTTCCAGATTTGTGAATTCAACTTTTGTGGATTTGATTAATATAGTCTCTTTAGAAATCTCTTGGAGCACCTAGAGTACTCGGAGAGTCACAGAAAAGGTTCTCTTAGGTTAAAAATATTAGCATTACTGATTCTTGGTTTTCCCCATTATGTGAGAATCCTACACCCCTAATTTCTATGAAAGTAGAAGGCCTACTGTATGCAGCCAAGTCACTTGTGAAAAACGCCATGGCTAAAACTGCTGTGTGAGTGAGATACTTAAACATATAGACAGACTATCTAAGGATGAATAGGGGACAAAGCATCTTCAGAGTAGAGCTGGTGCTTTTTTGAAATGGGAAACAATAGCATTAATCATCTTTGAATAGACAGAAATCTGTTCAGGAAGACATTTTTTTTTACAGAATCAGCTCATTCAGTTCCTCCTCTGTCTGAATAGCACAGCAGCTGGTTGATGTTATCAGCACTCCAGAAACGGATGGCATGCTGAAACTTCAAATACACGGGGAGGATGACTGATGGAGTGTTTAAGTTCCAACCTCTAGCCCATGGTTGCACATGGAGACCCTTATTCGTTTATTTCAGAATCTATATGCCTGCTTCAAGAAGTCAGAGGGTCTCTAAAAATGGCTACAAATCAAGACAAGAAATAAACAAGTAGGGCAGTAAAACAATGTCTAGTAACTAAAACCGCAAGCAGTTTATAAAACATGGAAGTTTAATGAGCCACCCTCAAAATATTAGGACATCAATCTAACAACCAGTAAAAATTATTTCAACAATTGAAGCCACTAAAAAGAAATTGGAGAGAGGGGAATATAATGGAGCAGTTCCATAATTATTGAATCATAGAATCACAGAACTGGAAGAGACCACATGGGCCATCCAGTCCAACCTTCTGCCATTCAGGAAAAGCAGAAAGTACCCCTGACAGATGGCCACCAAAAGATGTTTAAAAGTCTCAAAAGAAGTAGCTTCCATCACACTCTGGGGCAGAGAGTTCCACTGCTGAACAGCTCTTACAGTCAGGAAGTTCTTCCTAATGTTCAGGTGGAATCTTCTTGAATGGGAACCAAATACTGAAAAGACCCTTTACATACACCTATATGAAAAGACCCTTACATCTACACACTCAAACATGTCCAGCCATTCTGGGTCCATGTAATTCAAGTTTGGCCAACCGGTGGACTCAACCAATGAGACTGCTCACTTCCAGATACCCTTTGAAAGCAATCAGCCAAATAAGATCTTTGAGAAGATTTGTTTGAACTCTCCCTAAATCCCCAGTTTAATTCAGGTATGTCACCACATTCTGCTTGCTTTTTTTCTCTCTGCCCCCCTACTCACTATTAAAGCTTTTCCTCTCACTACCCCTACAACACAACACATACTGGCAGTCATAGCCAATTTGGGTCTATTTAAATCAAGGATCACCAACCTGTGGTCTGGTTCTGCCAGAAGTCATTTGTTCAACATGGTTAGCTATTATCTACTATTTTTACTAGCAAATGTAAGTTCAGGAATGTATCCCTTGCAGATAAGGGGTTATACATGTACAGTAGAGTCTCGCTTATCCAACCTTCATTTATCCAACATTTTGTATTCAATGCAGTCTGCCTTTTAGTAGTCAATATTTTTGTAGTCAATCTTTGCAATACATTGCAATGTTTTGGTGCTAAATTCGTAAATACAGTAATTACTACATAACGCTACTGTATATTGAACTGCCTTTTCTGTTGATTTGTTGTAAAACATGATGTTTTGGTGCCTAATTTGTAAAATCATAATGTAATTTGACATTTAATAGGCTTGTCCTTAATCTTCCTTATTATCCAACATTTTCAGTTATCTAACATTCTGCTGGCCCGTTTATGTTGGATAAGCGAGATTCTACTGTATTTCCATCCTATGGAATCCTTGAGAGTTTAGAGATGGATATTTAGAATCCTCAGGCAGAGAGGTCTAGTTCATCATCAAACTACAAATCCTAGGATTAAACAGGATGTAATTATGGCAGTTAATGTGGAATCATGATGTTGTGTCAAAGGTACCCAGTTTATACATTACTGGGCACTTTGTGGAATCTTACTGAGCCAAGGATCAAAGAAACTCCACTGGGATGGAAGGATGGGAAATGCCTCCCCAAAAGTCTTGAATTAATTAAAAACTCCAGGGAAATATTCCATGTTTTATCTAGAAACTCTGGTACTATGCAGATGTAGAGAACGGAAATTAAAGTTCAGAAATTAAGACAGGCCCCTACATTGGCAGTCTTTAGAAAGAACTTGAAGACCTGGCTGTTCCAATGTGCCTTCCCAGATTAATAGGAAATCTCCAATACCAAGTCCCATAAGCACTTTATTAGAACTAAGATCGCATATCGCACTCTGCACTTGCCCTATAAGCCTTATATATCACCTGTCACATCAGCACTTTTAATCTTGTACCCATTACTCTGGCCCGGCCCAGTTCTATTGTGTTTTAGTGTATTGTTATTGCTTGTTGTTTATACTGTTTTAATTGTTTTTAATTTGCTTTTTGTTTTGTATTGTTATATTGTGTGTTGAGGCCTTGGCCTTTGTAAGCCGCATCGAGTCCTTCGGGAGATGCTAGCGGGGTACAAATAAAGTTGTTTAATAATAATAATAATAATAATAATAATAATAATATGTCAAGACTTTGCAATGTGTAAGTCTATCATAATCAAGAAGAACAAGAAGTAGTAGTAGCAGTAGTAGTAGTAGTTTCACACTGCATTCTTAATTTGAAAGGGCTTATTTTACAAGGGGCAAAAAAAAGAAGAAGAGGTGATCCATGTCCTGCCAAAGCCAATGGCATAATGCCCATTGACTTCAATGTCTGTGGATTGCTGGCTCTCTCCTTGACAGCTAAATTTCCATGAAATTAACTGCATGCACCAATAATACAATTCTGAGTAAGCAGCCTTCAACCAGAGCCAACATTAATGTTGATTATTGAGAAGGGAATGGGCAGAGGAGTATTTCTGGGATGATGGCATATTTCCCCTCCCCCTTGTTTCTTTTACAATTCAGAGCAAGCGCTTCTGCGAACACTGCAAATATGACTCTAATGACCATTTCTCAGCCGTCCTTGCTGTCTAGTTTAATTACATATCATCCGAGCATACAGCAAGCAGAAGCATATTACTTGAAAACAGAACGGGTATGGAGGAAGACAAGACGACGACTCTTCTGGATCAGGCAAAAGGGCTTTTTACATGCACAGGAGGAAATGGATAGCGTTTGCTGACAGCTGCATTGAGCGTAAGGAAGAGGTTTTGCTAGGAAAAGTGATGGGGCTGAGGGGAGAGATCTGGGTCAGGGAATGTCGTCCATTTGCAAAATAGAAGCAGGGCATCTGAAAGACTGAGAGGGTGTTGTAGTGGTTAAAATGGTGGACTAGGGTGTGACAGATGAGTTCAAATTCTTGGGTCATGGAGCTCACTCAAGATGAAAAACACACCATCAGACTAGCCTACCACACAGGCTTGTTGTAAGGATAAAACTAGGGAGGAGAGCCTTGCACTTTTCACAAGTAATATGTTGCTCTTGCTATTTGTTATTCAGTCATCTTTGACTATAGACAACTCAGCTTTATGGGTGGGTTTTGATATTTTTCATGATTTCATTTTCATTTTATTTATACCATTGCATTTTACCATATCCTTACCATCATTTGCTTCTACATATACGATATCCCAGAATTCTTGTAATATGACGCTGTTGTTTGCCTTCAAGTTGTTTCTGACTTATGCCAACCCTAAAGTGAGCCCCCAGTGGCACAGTGGGTTAAACCACTGAGCGGCTGAACTTGCTGATCGAAAGGTTGGCATTTCGTATCCAGGGAGCAGGGTGAGCTCCCATTGTTGGAATCAGCTTCTGCCAACCTAGCAGTTCAAAAATATTCAAATGTGAGAAGATCAATAGGTACCACTCTGATGGGAAGGTAATGGTGCTCCATGCAGTCATGCCAGCCACATAACCTTGGAGGCATCTTCGGACAATGCTGGCTCTTTGGCTTAGAAATGGAGATGAGTACCACCCCCCAGAGTCAGACACAACTAGACTTAATGTTAGAGGAAAACCTTTACCTTTACTAAAGTGATCCCATCCCAGGGTTTTATAAACAAGTTTTGCCTTCTTCTGAGGCTGGAAGACACAAGGTTACCCAGTGGGTTTCCATGGCTGAGTGGGGATTCAACCCCTGGTCTCCAGAGTAATAGCTTGATGCTCAAACCAATATACATGCTGGCTCTCCCCTCCCATATGAGCCTGCCTGAATGTTTAGATCCTCAGTGGAGGCTTTGTGTCATGGACAAACCCTTCACAAGTTTAAGTTGATAGCTACACATAACATGAGATACTTCTACCCTGACTTTTCTCCCATGGCTGATCCAGCTCAGTCCTTAGATAGTTTTTACTACCATGCCCTTGGCTGTAACATAACAGAAGGAGGAGGGAGACTTGAGCACCCAACATTGCCAAATTCAGGTCAGGACTGGCAGGCAACCATCCTGCTCCCATTCTTGTCATTGTGGTGCAAGTGGGCATGATATTGGTAGGTCACTGGTCACTTGGAGTGACATAGGCTGGGAAGCCAACATGGTGAGGGGAGCGGAAATCACTTCCTTTCCCCCTCTCAGCTCCAATAAACTTGACACTCCTGCTAACGTCGTTCCAGGCAACAAGTGAGAGACATTAGACATGTCATGCCTGCGGGCTGTTGGAATGACAAGTTCAGGAAGGGGATGATTCGTATCATCCTGTGTCCCCAGGAATACAGGATGGCCCAAGGAATATGGGATGACCATATAAACACTTGGGGCCAGTTCCCCCCATTGTTTACATAGGCCTAAAGTCACAGTTTGCTCATGATTCTCGGGGTTCAATAACAGTCAAATGACTACACCATACTGAGTATCTGACTTATAAATATTTTAAACTAGCTTGGGTACCTGGCAGTGCCCGGGGTATTTGAAAAAGGAATTGTTTGTTTTGGGATTTTAGGTAATATCATTTAGTTAATTAGTAGCACGATTGGATGTAGGTGAACTACAGTTCCTATAAATTAAGGACAATTCCCCCCCAAATCTGATCATATGGATTCTGTGTGCCAAATGTGGTCCAGGCCCATTGTGGGTGGGGGTCACAGTGCTGTGTCTTGATGTAAGGTGAACTACAATTTCATCCTGTTGAGTCAGTTCCCTAAACCCCTGTTCAGTTGCTGATCTAGTCCTCTGTTTGCTGTGCAACATATAAAAGAATAGGAAACGGTTAAGGGAGAGGCAGTGGGAGGGATCATGCAAAATCCACACCAGTGGAGAGAGAAAGGAACCCTGGGATGTGGAGCTCACTATAACCTGCAATATCAGTGGAGGGAGTGCTTTTGGTGGCTCCTCTGCACTGTGGGATGTAGCTGTTTGTTGAGGCTGGAGGCTGTCTGTGTAAATGGACTTCTCTGCCACATATACGCATAAACATTTTTCACATATATTATGTGTATAGATAAATCAATAAAGACAGAATGTCCCGAGTGTCAAGAGACCCTGTTCTTTCCAAGGAAATGGAATATAATATTATTTTCATCACCACTCAAATAAAATTTGATAAAATTAATAAATAAGTAAGTAAACCCAGCTGACCTCAGGTACTTTGATACTTGATTTAAGTAAGTCAAAAAGTGGGGGCTCTGTTTCTTAATCTCGGAAAGCAAAAAGTCTTGGGTAATCTCTGAAGGTAGGTTTGCAACAAGACAAAGTAGATCCTCAGACACCTAGGGACCAAGCAATTCAGGTGTTTTGGGATCACAACCAACACCTTCTAGGAGGTCTCAAAAATACCTAGAAAGCCGTAGTATATAGAAATGTAGATTTTCCCCTTCTGGTGCTTATTTACCATTCAGAGTGACCAATAACAATTTTTTTAGATCTAAGTATGATGAGAAGCCACATATCAGGGGGAAATGCAAGTGAGAGATTTAATAAAAACAGAGAGACAGGCAAAATGCTTAGAAAGTGTTATATAAAATGGGTATTATTAAATTCTTTATCATGTGGATGCATCACACTGCAATTTACAATACATCACATCCTAGGTTTTCCCTTTGACACATGTCCTTTACCAACTGCAAGTTGAGTATCCTTTATCTGAAATGCTTGGAACCAGATGTGTTTGGGGTACAAACTGCTCAATTTGAAAAGAAATACATGATTATTATTACTATTACTATTATTACTATGGTTATTTTTAAAAGAGCATCTGAAATCACTTTGTTCTTTGGGTTCCCCCAGAGAATAGAGTCAGTTTTCAAAGTTAGCTGTACAAATATAAGTAGCTATAAATCAGTAAACATTTAGGATATTTGCCACCACAGAATTTGGAGTAATCCCCAAATAGTCTGTGATGACATTAAATATTCAGGTAGAAATCCTATTAACACAACACCCTTTAAAACTATTGACAATACTGGACAATAATGCTCATATTGAATGATGTTGGAAACCTATGACAGAACTGGGACACATCTCCCCCCATTAACTTTGGAAAGAGTTATATTCTAGTGTAAACCATGAGCTATCCTAAATAAAGATGTATGAAAACTTATTTTGAAAAATTCACCGATTCTACACTTCTGTTGCCCTTCAGAAATGGAATGATTTATTAACATTGAATGAATCAAGGAACATCCATCTTCCTTTATTTATTATTCTTCTTCAAGCATCTGTCACTGATATACATGATTCAAGATGGGGGAAAGGGGGCTCTCAGTTTTGTTTTCATATCCAGTCAAATAAGAGAAAATATGTGAATTTGGGATAAACTCTTTGAAGACAACCTGAAACTACGTTTTCTCCTATTGGTACTGGTCAGAATTAGCTGAAATATAAATGTTAAGGATGATCATCAGGAAAATAAAATAAAATATAAACAGAGAATCTTGGCCCCCCAAAAATGTTGGGTCTAGAACAGTGGTTCTCAATTTGTGGGTCCACAGATGTTTCGGCGTTCAACTCCCAAAAATCCCAGCCAGTTGTCAGCCGATAGGATTTCTGAGAGTTGAAGGCCAAAACATCTGGGGACCCACAGGCTGAGAACCACTGCTCTAGAAGAACAAATCTATCAGCTTTGGTTTTGCTCATCTTTGATTCTTTGAAAGCACAATTTCTTCCTGTATCAATATAGAGAAGTTTACAAATGCTGGCAAATCCTTATCAAAATAAATCAAATTAAACCTCTCACTATCCCTAATCCAAGCTAATAAGACTCATGGCACCAGCTGACAGGGTTAATACCATGCCATGCTTAACACAGCCGTGGGTGCCCTCGCTTTCTGTTCAGTCTCCTATTCATTTCCAAGGATTTAGAGTGGGTGGACTGGGAAAGTTGGGTACATGTGCATCTGTTAGTCATGGAAGCCGGCAGATCTGATGCCGGTGGAAAAGTGAATCCATAGAATCATAGCATCTTATAACTGGAAGGGACTGCAAAGACCATCTTGTTCAACTGTCTGCCATACCCAACCTTAGTATTAAGACTGCCAAAGAAGGGGAATCCATCACCTTCCAAGACAGTACCCTGCTCTTAAGCAGTTCTTACAGTGAAGAAGTTCTCCCTAATGTTTAGATGGGGCTTCTTTTCTTGCAGTTTAAATCCATTGGTTTATGCTTTAGTCTCTGGACCAATAGGAAAAGTAACTAGTTCCACTTTCTACATGGCCTCCCTTCACCTATTTGGTGTTTTAACCACAACTTTTAAAAGTGTTATCCAAGGTGCTGATGTCTATACTTAAGCCAACCCCTTTCATTTTTAGTCTAAAAACCAAGACCAATCCACTGCTCCATTACCATCGGAACCTCCCAATATTGCCTTGTATGCATTTATCACAGGAGTTGGCAGATGTTATGAGTCTGGGGGCTCATTTCCTGCCTCTGGAGGACTAAAAGGGACCAATGGGCTACTAAATAAGTCCCCAAATGGGGAAAAATAATACAGGAATAAATAGCAATCTATTACTGAATATCTATGAATATTTGAGTGAAGTGTTCAACTTTATAATTATCATTATTTTTATTTCATATTCTACCTTTAATGGGCCTCAAGGAGGCTAACAACATTTTTAAGGCAATGCAAGTTACATGGCAATACTTGGCAGACTGGACTGGATGGCCCTTAGTCCAACTCTATGATTCTATAAAAATAAAAATATAACTATAAGATTTAAAAACTTATAACATTGAAACTATTAAAAGGCATTTACAAATCCTTACACACCCTTAAAATAGACAAAAATGTTTTGATGGAAGGAGAGGAAGGACGGATCCATCCTGGCTTTTCTAGGGAGGGAGGTACAAATCTCAGAGCAGCCAAAAGGAAGACCCTCTCCCCCTTCTCCAGCAAAACAGCCCCCAGAGAAGGCAGTGGCACAAATAAAAAGGCCTCCTAGAAAGACCCTAAAAGATCCTAGAGTTCAAATGGCCCTTCAAATAATCAGGAGCCAAGCTACGTATAGGTCAAAACAACCACTTTTAATTGTATCTGGAAATGGACTGGAAGCCAACTAAACTGTTGCAGCAAGGGTGACTAGAGGTGGAAAATCTCATCCAACCTATCTCTGAGCTATATGGAGGAAAATTCATCACCAAAGTCCTTTTATCATACTCCAAAGAATGGCAGTGATGTAGTGGAACTTGTTGGGGTGAAGCACTACAACTTTTCAATTAGCAGGAGCAAGATATCATATGCAAGTTTTCTTTTCAGTTATCCATGCTATTAGAGATGTTATTTTGGGGTTGTTAGTCTTGAATAGCCTATTAAGAGTTTCTCTCTGGCCTAGATGAAAATTGAAATTTGATAACAGGAATTAACGCAATAGTTTTCTCTTTTTAAAATTCTTCCTGGTGTGTGCTTTTGAATTTCCAAATCCTCCAAAGTAGTGGCAGTTATTTATATTTTCACAACTGAAAAATAAACCATAAAAAGTGCAATCTCTTACACATTAAACTAACTGCACCCAAATGTGACCTCAAGCTGAAAGCAAATATATATACACACATTATTGGTCATGTCCAACGTTGCCACAAATGGACTTTGGCTCATGTAATGTGTGCATTTCATTCTCTTCTCAAATCTGTTCCCAAAGGTCCCCTGGAATGTATTCAGGGCATGAATGGGGTGTTGCAGGATGAAATGGGAACTATCATTCATTAATGGGGCCTGTTCCACTGGCAAAAGAACACTATTAGATACAAACCCATAGCATTATCTCCCAATTCTAGACTATTGAATAAAACACTTGATTTTTAGAAATTAACGACAATGATAAATCTATGACATTATAAATTGATAGAGTAGGAACATACAATTATTGAAATGTCGGAGAGCTTCGGGTTCATCTGTTTCAATCCTAAGACAAACCTATCATGGGTTTTTCCTTGGCAAGATTTGTTTAAAGAGAGTTTACTAGTGCCTTCCTCTGAGGTTGAGAAAGTGTGATTTTCCCAAGGTCATCTGTGGAGTTGCCCTTGAGGACCTAGAGATTTCGAGATAGACCATATTAATCAGATCCACTAATAATCAAATCTGTGTTGTCAAAGGCTTTCATGGCCAAAATCTCTGGGTTGCTATGAGTTTTTCAGGCTGTGTGGTCATGTTCCAGAAGCATTCTCTCCTGGCGTTTCACCCACATCTTTGGCAGGCATCCTCAGAGGTTGTGGGGACTGTTGGAAACTAGGCAAGTGAGGTCTATATATCTATGAAAAGTCCAGGGTGGGAAAAAGAACTCTTGTCTGTTGGAGGCAAGTGTCAATGTTGCAAATGCTCAGCTTGATTAGCATGTAATGGCCTTGCAACTCTGTCAAGTTAAACCCACAAATATGGGTTTCCTGGCTCTCTAATGTGCCTTTTTGTAACTTCTTTTCAAAAGTGCCCTTAGCTTCCAGCTTTTAAGATAATGGGCACTGGTTTGGTTAGTAGAACTACACTTTGATATGTATTTTTCTGCAAATTGTTTTTTTTTCCTAAACAAATATTTAAAATATAGTATATTCAAAAAAAGAGAACTTATAAAATTCCACCATATATTCTTTTCAATGCTCTCTCCCTCTGAAAAAAACCCTCTCAGTTTTAGGTCAATAATAACAACTCTTAAAGAGAAACAAGGTTTAGACTTTCAGTTATATCCCAATAGTCTTTGTCCTTTCCCTCATAAATCTGAAACCTGCCCAGCCTTCCAAAACTCAAGCAGACAAAACGTGGCTGATTAGTAGCAATTCAATTTTCCCTTTTTTAGCCTTCATTTTCATATAATTAACTGTATAGTATTTTTCTCCATTACAAAAAGGCTTCAGGAAGATAATTAAATTGATTATATTTAAATGCGTATTGAAGGTATTTCTCCATTAGAACATCACATGTTACACATTATACAGGCAAAATGCTACACCACAACGTACTGCTTGCTGCTTTTGGATATAGTGAATATTCACTTTCACCTCAAAAACACATCAGAAAAGTATTTCTTTAAGTCAATCATATGGGATTCTTATCTTACAAATTACTGTATCCTGACCTAGATCCTTCATTAGGATTTTGTTTCTTCTCTGTGATATCACTCTGTGGTATTAATTTAAATAACATACACATGATTTGAGAAGGCAGTTTGGCAGAATTTTTCAAGAAATGTAAAGTGACTGGTAGAGACATGAAACAAGAATGCGCAGACAAACATTTTTTTCATGCATCTGAAAGGCAGAAATTATGGATATTTTTCAGCATTTACATCAATTGGAGAATCATTGCCTTTTATTTTATTTCATTTTGTGCTCTTGAGATCCCATTAGCATAACGATTCTTGGCATAACTGGATCGAAGTAACTCTGCGGAGAGCCTAATTTAAAAACTTCAGACCTAAACTAATTCATTATACATGTTTTAATTACACAGACGCGCACACAGACACAGCAACCAAAAAGAAAGATCTCACAATCTCAGCCCTTTAGTTTTGCAGGTATTCCAACCCTGGCTATTCCTTAAAATAATTTTCAGTAATTCTGTGGCTCTCTTTCCTACCATTTCCATCTTTTGACCCACAACAAGACACTATATTTGTGAATTACAATAAAAGCAAACCATGCCCCCTTTTCCCGACATTGGCAAATTTTACAAAACAACAAAATGCTTGACAAAAAAAAATTATGACATTTTCTCCGATCATGATAGAGTGCTTTGAAGCCAAGAGTTGACAAGAAGCTAAAATTGGCAGGATGAGGCATCATTCGAAATAGACATTACTTCTTTCTTTCTTTCTTTCTTTCTTTCTTTCTTTCTTTCTTTCTTTCTTTCTTTCTTTCTTTCTTACCTTTACTGCTCAACAGTACTTGAGCCTTTGTTTCAAAACTTTCCAATCCCAAAGACAATGACTAACTTGCCAAGACTCTGACTGTCAGTGGAAGTCTGCGATTGAGGGAAAAGAGGGTAACTTCAGAAAGCAAGACTCACCTGTCCTTGGTGGTACCAGCTGTGAGGACAGGTGCAATCCGACCACCAACCCTTTCCTGCCCCCTTCGTCCTACCTAAGGTTTTTGGGGGGCTCTTCTGGGCATTGTCCCACGATGTGCTACACTTAGTCCTGGGGTGCATCACAGTCAGTGCTGGAGGTCCGGAAATGGAGTGCGTCAGGGGTTGGTGATGGTGATGGTGGTGAGGGTGAGGATGAGGGTAACAACGTCCCTTGGTGTTCTGCTGCCAGCCACAAGCGCAAGGGGCATCCCTGGGGGGCGTCTGCACCCCTCTGGTGGAATCGATCCCGTCGTGACCCCGGCAGCAGCTGTGCTGCCTTGGAAGGTGTGCGTTCATGGCGCCCTGTTCTCAAGTTCTTCCCCTGCCTTCTTCTCTCCTCCGAGGATGCGATCGGCCGTCTTGTTCCAGAGACCCTCAGAGCACCTTTGACAGCTGCTATCAACGGTGCATCGTGGGATCCCAGAGAGTGGAGCTGCACAGCATCATCTGCTGGCTAGGAGCTCTTTGTCAATAGATGACTCAACTCACAGAGCAACTTGACAACCTCTCTGCTCCAGGCAGAAGCAATCAATGCTCTGTGCAGCTGGGCTTGCAAGGCTGAACTACAAAACGTCCCCTTGTTGGGCGATGGGAGAAGAAAGAAATCACAGAAGGAAGCAAAATAAAAAAAATAGCCTTGAAAATTTGTTCTCAATTCCTCTTGCTTTCTCCCTCCTCCCAGGCACACAGACAAAAATCCAAATGTGTGTGCGTGTGTGTGTTTGCAAAGGCAGATATGAAACCTCTCTCCCTGGCAAAAAAAAAATTCCCTCCTTGAAAAAAAATGAAGAATAAGCCTAGGATAAATTGAGGTTAATAGACACAAGAGCTACCAAGAGCCATCTCCTACAAGTCTTCATTTTGCACAGAAGGAATCCGAAGCAGTATCGAGCTCAGCTAAAAGGGAATGTTTGCACCGCCGAACTTCTGAAATGACAAGCTCTAGGGAAAACACAGAGGGGAGAGAGAAGTGTTTATCTGCTACATTTACCATCTTGTTTGAGATGGTTTCCAGCACTGGTGGGCAATTTTGCTTGGGTCCAGAGGCCAATTTTCTGCCCCTCAGATTAAAAATGTGATTCTTTATCAGTTTCATTCTCAAAGGAAAGAGTGAGAAGTTCAGGCAGTTTTCTTCCTACTGTGAGAAAGTCTCCAGAAACGTGTAGATTTCAGACTATTCTCTGTTTGGGACTCAGTCTGCAGAAATTGTGCACATTTTTCTCTCCAGGAAGCAGAGCTCTTTGCACTGGAAAGGATTTGCAGATTTGTTGTATGTGCTGAAAATTGTATTGTTGAGGACTCATTCTGAGCAAAATTCATACTTCTATGTTTTCTGTACACAGAAATACTCGCGTACAATATTGCCCAGGATAAATCCTGTGTTAGAAAGACTTGTGTATCTAAAAATTTCCTTACCAGGATTTCCAGATACTCAAGAGACACTTTTTAAAAATCAAATATTATTTCCATCCCTGGCTGGGATCTTTTGGGGCCTCCTACAAAGGGCCAGGCTTCCCCCATTACAAAAAACCTGGCAATGCACCTTTGGTTTTTAAAAGCATTTTTAAAGAAGGAGTTCAGTCTGTTTAAAAAGGAGATTGTCATTTCTGAAAGTTTTCATGGGACTCTGTTATTTTTTTATGGGGTGGGGGGAAGAAAGGGAATTTCCAAGAAACCCCATGGAATCGAGGCTACAAATACAACTGCAAGGAGGGTTCATGCAATGTCAGGGCTGCCTCTTGGGCCACCAGTATGACTCCTACATATCAGGACCTTGCTCCTTTTCTCCAGTTAATTTCTAGGTTTCTGGATTTTCTCTTAGTGCAGACACATGGACATATGAGTTGCACATAAATATATAATTGGAAAGTATTTTGTCAAGAACAGAGCATGCACTAAGTAAAGCCTATTACCAGCTTTTAAAACTTTACAATGAAAGAGCCATTCTGTTACTTTATCAATGCATAACTCTTATAAAGCAATTTCCCAGTGCTTTATTGTAGCTGTGTGCCTTCATGCCATCTCCAGCTTCTGGCAACCATTGAGTTTTTTTGTCAATATTTGTTCAGTGGTAGATTTGCCTTTGTCTCCTCCTGAGAGTGAGATCACCCAGAAGTGCCCCATGGCCAAGCTTGTCATAGTCCAATGCTCAACGTACTAGACCATGCACGATCTTCTTGTAATTGCATCACCTATATAAGAGTGGCACAGTGCGTTAAAGCGCTGAGATGCTGAACTTGCGGAACAAAAGGTGCCAGGTTCAAATCCCAGGAGCGGAATGAGCGCCCACTGTTAGCCCCAGCCAACCTAGCAGTTCGAAAACATGCAAATGTGAGTAGATCAATAGGTACCGCTCGGTAATGGTGCTCCATGCAGTCATGCTGGCCACATGACCTTGGAGGTGTCTACGGACAATGCCGGCTCTTCGGCTTAGAAATGGAGATGAGCACCAACCACCAGTCAGTCATGACTGGACCTAATGTCAGGGGAAAACCTTTACCTATATAAGAGATGGAAGGGCTGAGTCCAAATGAGCATGAAACTATGCTAAACTAAGGTCAACCAGTGGATCCCTAAGTGATTCAAAATGGAGACTTCTTCTAGGGTATCCCAGCTCTGATTAAAAAAGAATGAGCCAATTTCTAGGGAAAGAACTGTAGAACCATACTTCAATGAAGCAAGGGGTGAAAAGGGATGCCAATTAGAAATTAGCCTTTTTAGCCTTTTTGTTGAAAGTTTTTAAATAATGTAGTCTCTGTCTCTTGTCTGTCTCTTCTAAAAAGTCCAGCAAACTGTTTCTGGAAAGATCTTATTTGGCCAGAGGATGAAGAGCTTCCCCACGCATGGCTGATAACACAACTCCCCAAGGCAGAGTTATAATTAGCACAGAGGACCGGGCCGAGCACAGTCCAGGAAACAAGTTCATTCCTCCAGTTTGCGTATTCTCCCACTGAACAACATTGAACTATAGGTAACATTCAACTGATGCGGCTGAACTGTTGACACCCACGCTGTATTATAATCCTAAATATCTGCAACTATCCTGTTTATTCCTTACTAGCATTTCCCTTCCCATCAATGAGGTAGCGTATCAGTGCTCAGTTTCAGCAGAGCTGTCCAAGGTACTGAATTTGGGGCTCTTGGATCATTTTTTTAAAAATTCAAGTACATATCCACAGCCCTAAGTGCAAGTAAACTGTTATTTCTGACTGGTCCTCTCCCCATGTTAAATTGATAAGCCAGATTTCAGTGCTGGACCTCTTCTCTGGACCTCTTGGCATGCTTTCTAAAATTGACTGCTCCAGAATGCAAAATATTCTGGAGACCATTTTCAGATAGCAGGGGAGGGCTGTAAAAAGAAGGGCAAGAGAAAAATCCAAAGGTCCCACCATAGAACTATAGATTTGGAAGAGACTCCAAGGTCCACCCAGTCCAACCCCCAGCCATGCAGGAACACACAATCAAAACACTCCCAACAGATGACCATCCAATAGCATACACGGTGCACTTATGGTGTATCTTCATAATTTGTGATGCACACTGGACACTTCTGTTGTGGTATGGCATTTCCTAGTCTGTGTTTAGATGCCCATTGTACATTGATACCTTGCTGCATCAATCTGTGTGCAATAAATGTCCATGCAATGTAACATCACAATAGTGTCTTGGTGAATACAGATATATAACAATTTCAATTATTCCTTGGAATTCTTTGCTGAATTCCATGCCAACAACCACAAGAGTAGTTCCAGGTTTCATATCCTTGCCAGGATACTGAGTCTTCTCAAAATGATGTTGATGCCAGTCATATACAGTACATATAATAGAATGCCACATTTCCCCCCTTTAAAGCAGACATTCTCTGAAATCAAAGATTTCTTCTATATTCCCTTGTATTATGTTTCTCTCACATAATGGCACAGCAACATAATTTTTCTTCTGCTTGTCCCAATACGTCTGGCTAGCTAAGTAGAACCCACTGCTGATTGGACAGAAAATGTCAATTAATTTGGAGTAAGAAAAATATTAAAATGGGTTGAAACAAATCATGCATGGTCCCTGAAGTTGCTCTCAGATTAAAGCAGATCACCACAGCTGCCTCCAGACTAAAAATAAACATCAAGACACATTTGCCCTGGGCAAAATATGCATATGGGAAACAAAGGCACATCTGGGAAACCAGAGAAAGAGAGGCAGTTCTGAAACAAACAGGGAAACAGACTCTATTACAGCAGAACAGATTTTCCTGTCCAGATCAAAGATGGAGGCGGATGGAAATCCAACCCACCTTTCTGCAAATGATAAATGATAAATGCTATTTACATTTGTTATGACTGTTTATAATTTCCAGTTTATAGCAACCCTAAGGTGAACCTATTACAGGGGTTTCTTGGCACAATTTGTTTAGAAGACATTTGCTATAGCCTCCCTCCGAGGCCAAAGCCTGTGACTTGCCATGGCTGAGCAAGGATTCCAAACTTGGTCTTCAAAGTCCAGTCTAACACCCAAACTATTATACTGCACTAGCCTCCAATGCCATACTGACCTCTCAGAGCACTGAAAGCAGAGAATATTTGGCAGCCAAACCCAAGTCAAGGAACATGAAAGGCACTGCAGACTAAATCAACCAGAGAAATCAGCCATAGCAGAGCACTTGATGAATCAACCTGGACACAGTATATTATTTGAGAACACAGAAATGCTCGACCACTCCAACAACTATCATGTCAGACTACAAAGAGAAGCCATTGAAATCCACAAGCATGTGGATAATTTCAATAGAAAGGAGGAAACCATGAAAATGAACAGAATCTGGCTATCAGTATTAAAAAAAAAAACCTCTAAAATCAGAACAGTAAATAAAGAGCAACACTCTGAAAAGAGAAGAATTTCAGACATTAATCAATCAGGGGCAACTAATGACTCTGAACAAAGGATTCCCCTAGGCCAGGATGTGAAGCTTGGAAGGCCATTTAATGGTAATCAAGGTGTTTAATTACAACATTCACACTGTCCTCCAACAGACAAGTGTTTCCCCCCCACCCTGGACTTTCCACTGATATATAAACCTACCTTGCTTAGTTTTTTCATTTACCTCACAACGTCTGAGGATGCCTGCCATAGATGTGGGCGAAACGTCAGTAGAGAATCTTTCTGGAATATGGCCATACAGCCTGAAAAACACACAACAACCCATTTGACAGCCAACTTGCTGAAGTGGTTTACCATGATTCTGGAAACCAGGATTTGGCTCCCGACTCAATCATGGAAACCCACTGGGTGATCTTGAGTTTTTCCCAACTCAACTCTGGAATTTCAATCAAAAATGTCTTCTTTAAAGGAGCTCCAGATCAGTTCAATATGAGCAACTATCCAAGGTGAGGAACTTATTTTGATTACAGCATTAAGCATTTCAGATATTTCTATTAAAGCAGACTAAAACCCTGGAGAGATTCACCACCTCAGTGACTCATAAGCTACAAGTAACAGACATGAGCTCTTCTGTGTTCAGCTGTCTGAAGGGTTTCGAGTTGCCACAGATGGTCTGCTAATTTGAGTTATGCGCCCTCCTAAAATGACCTATTCAATTAGCAGTAGAATTTCGAAACATCAATTGCACATGAATTGTGTGCCTTTTCACATCTTTCATCTATTAAGGATCCAGCAAGTTCATCCACACCTCAGTTCAGACACACTCACTGCACAAGATCATGCAATTTGACACGATTTCTCATTTCACTGTTTCAATCAAGCTGCAAACTCAAAACTGTGGCATGGTTTTTAACAGTCTGGAAATTAGAAAACAAACAAACAGGAAGAATGGTGGATTTCTAGAACGCGAGTGTTATTATGTCAACAAGATTGGGGAATTTAAATCTGGAGAAAAATTGGGACACAGCATGTTTTATAAGAAGCTCCATCTCTTCTTGACATAAGAAAGGGCAATGTAGCTTGTTCTCTGTTCACAGAACACACATTGATGACTGAGAGCACATCCTCCTTTTAGAATTAATGAAGTTTGACATCACTTTAACTGCCATGGCTCAATGTCAAGGAAACCTGGGATTTGTAGTTTGGTGGTGTGAGAGCTCCTTTGTCAGAGAAGACTTTGTAAAACTACAACACTCCTGATCCCATAGCATTGAGCCATGACAGTTAAAACGGTGTCAAAATCTATTAATTCTACAGGAGATGCACCCCTAGTGGCAAGACACCCAACAAGGTTTCTCTTGGTGACCTAAAGTGCCACATAAGCTTATATGGGAGGAGGTGGTCTTTCAGATAACCTGGCCCCAGGACATAGCACCGTAGCACTACAATTATGCACTGGGAAAGGGCTCCCTGAAACGTGGTAGTAAAAGTAATATCAAACCAAACTAATTCTATAATATAGATGTAACCTGAAAAAACTCCATTTAGAAGGCCATGTCTACAACTGGCTGCTTCATCCAGGGCCAGTACAAAGTTAGCCCCGAATCAATCATAATGGTGACCATATGGGCTAGGCCAAATCATGTATGACACATAGGGCAACTGGGACAGTACTGCAGGAGATAACCCATTCCCTTTATTCAGCACCACTGTTGTCTCTTCCCCACCAGCCTTGGAGCACTGTGAAAAGCCTGCCTGGTGCACTGATACCCAGACATATGATCAACAAGGCAAGATTGCTCTTCCCCATCATGCTGATTTCATGGGGAAGGGGTATGACACTATTTCTGCTATGGATAAATGAATGGGCTGAATCAGCCAAAATAATATGAGATCGCTTTCTGGGAAACAGCATTCTTATCCCCTCTCAACTTTCCTTAGCTTGGAGAAAATACAGGATAACACCAATAATCATAAAGACAAATAAATGGTTCAGGACCTGCTTATCTCCATGATCGCCTCCTCCCCTATGAACCCTTGTGGGGCTTAAGATCTTCTGGGGACGAGGGAAAGGGCCTTCTCGGTGGTGGCCCCTCAACTCTGGAACTCCCTTCCCAGGGAGATTAGACTGACACCACTGTTGGCCACCTTCCATAAGGATTTAAAGACATGGATATTCAGGTGCGCTGTGCTGTCGCACGCTGGGCCTGCAAGAATGACTGTTTACAGGACGTGCCTTCTGTATGCCCAACGGGACGCCGGGGTGCCTCAGCTGGAGGGTCCCTTAGATTTCTCAACACAAAGTTCTAATGAGGCTCAAAATAAGTTCAACAAAGCTCTTTATTTGGGCTTAAATCTTCTAACAAATGCTTTAGAACTTTGGAAAACTGGTAGCTTTCTCAATCTGCTATCAGGGGCAGGCATCTGTTGGTAAACTGTTCCCTTTTTCCTTTGGGAAATCTTCTGACCCCTCCCTGGGCAATGTTTCTCTACCCTGCTGGCATGAGGCCCCTACTCCTGGCTCCAAGCTGTGTTATGGATAGCCCGAGTGGACCCTTACCAGGCAAGGTTGCTGTGAATACTGTCAAACTGGAAGGTGTCCCTTTGATTTGCTCCATGAAGGTTGTAGGAACTGTGCTGTGGAACTATTCTTTTATTCCCCCAGCAAAGCTGTGAGAAGTGAAGCTTTTGTGCAGGTGGGAAAGAGAATCCCACACGTCCTGCTATTAGGCTTCCAACAGTGAGACAGGACAAAATTCCTTCTCTCCCTCCAAAACCCTGGGAAAAGTGGCGGGTCTAAAGATTCCTATGATTGCTAAGTTGTTAGCCCTATGATTGCAATCTGAGAGAAGCTACCTTACAAACTAGTAATGCAAGAAAAAGCTTAAATCTCCTGGCACTGCCATGCCAGCACATGCGCATTGGAGTGAATAGTCCCGCCAGTAGGCAGCTTGTTTACAATTTCTCATTGCACTTTATCTCTACCCCATATCTTTTTGGATCTTTAGTATTTGATAAGATCGTCTCTCTTGCCCTTATCCTTGATTCTCCCCATGAATCCTACTTAGAGTCTTGCACTACTTCACCCTCTACGTCTGCTGTACTTGTGGCCAGGTTTTTAAAGTAATTGTTGTGATTATGTGTTTTATGCTGTTTTATTTAATTGTTTATATGGTTTTAATTTATGTACTGTGTTTTTAACCTATGTTATTGTTGGGCTCATCCCCATGTGAGCTGCCCCGAGTCCCTTCGGGGAGATGGTGGCAGGATACAAGAATAAAGTTGTTGTTGTTGTTGTTGTTGTTGTTGTTGTTGTTGTTGTTATTATTATTATTATTATTATTATTATTATTGTATGACACAGCAAATAAGACAGATATGCTGGATTTCATTTCACAAAATCACAAGTCGAACACCTCCCAAGTGTCTAGGACTGTCTGATGTATTTTCAGATGATGAGCGCAAATCCCAGTAGGGTGGCCTTTTGCAGTTGGCAGATCATAATTTTGTCAATGTCTATTGTTTCCAAATGCCAGCTGAGATCTTTTGGCATGGCCTGCACTGGTTTCTGCCAGAGTCTTTGAAGTATTATTATTATTATTATTATTATTATTATTATTATTATTAAGATAGACGCCCCCCCCCCCCCAAGAAATAGACATATGTTGTCCAGGCTGCCAGCATCAGCTTCAGGATGTATCTGCCTTGCTTTTGCCAGCGTAAACATAGCTAAGTTACTGACAGGCTTTCTGAAGCAAGAGGCAGGAAAATATACACTGAATACCAAAAAGCTTACCACCACTTACTAGAATAGTGATGTCTACTCCCTGTAGCTCAGATTTTCCCAATCTGGTTCCTTCCAAATGTGTTGCACTTTCAAGTCCCACTATCATTGGTCAATATGAGTAGGGCTACTTCACCTTCATTGCTGTCTGCAAGTCTTCATTGGATGAATCCAATGACTGATTTTAAGGAAATTAAACACTAGCTCCTCAAGTCAGGTAACACTTTGAGGGCCTTGATCACTTGGAGAAAAATAGGTCAGATATACCCTCGGTCCTACTACAGTTTAAAAACAGCATAGGCATCATAATTTAGAATGCAGGAGAGTTTATTTTGGACCAACCTAGTATCTGTACCTTAGGGCAATTGAAAAAATGTCCCCAGAAAATTTAATTTCTCCACTCATTTGAATTTATGTCACTCCTTTTTATTGTTTCTTGTAGCAAAACAAAGTAAAACCCAACCAGAATTACTATAGGGATAAAATTTCAGCATATGAAGAAGTATTACATGCATTACAAGAAAAAATGAAAATTGCCTTGAGCACTTTTACATTTTTGAAGTTTATGGGATCTTTCAGAGATGTTAAATGTGAGTAAAACATTAGATACTTGTAAAATATGAATGGATAAAAGAATATGAGATCGGAATCGCATAAACAAACAAGATTGGAGAACATGTATTCATTTGTGGAAATGTGGAAATACAATGTGCATTTTAAGCTTTCTCCAACCATGATAGGAAGACAATGCAATTGGGACTTGGGGAAACACAAGAAAATCAAGACTAAGAGGTTTTTGCATCCCTTTGCTGTGTGCTTTTGAAGTTGTTTCCAATGTATGGCAACTCTAAAGTGAATCTATTACCAGGTTTCCTGGGCTGAGGATATGTGATTTGCTCAAGGTTATCCAGTGGGCCTCCATGGCAAGCATGGAGTTGAACCCTAGTCTCCATCGTTGTAATCCAAATAGCAAACCATTTTACCAAGCTAAATTGGAATTACAGATTGAGTATCCCTTAGCACCAGAAGTGTATAGGATTTTAGATTTTTCCAGATTTTCGAATACAGGTACATAATGAGATATCTTTATGCTGTGGCGCAGGTGGGAGAGCAAGCCAGCTGCAAACAGCTGCAATGAATCACTCTGACCAGGAGGTCATGAGTTCGAGGCCCGCTCGTAGCCTGTGTTTGTCTTGTCTTTGTTCTATGTTAAAAAGGCATTGACTGTTTGCCTATATGTGTAATGTGATCTGCCCTAAGCCCCCTTCGGAGTGAGAAGGGCAGAATATAAATGCTGTAAATAAATAAATAAATAAATAAGATGAAACCCAAGTCTAAACATGACATTAATTTATGTTTATATACACATGGTTTGAAGGCGATTTTATATCCAGCATTTTAAATAACTTTGTGAAGCAAACTAGAAACCACCAGAAACCAGAGGTGTCATTATTTCAGTCACTCATGTGGATAATTTTGGATTCTGGAAAATTTTTGATTTCAGAATTGTGGATAAGGAATGCACCACATCGTTTCTTTCAATGTTTTCCTATATTATATTTCTTAGAGAATCTACTTTGGTTTAGGGCTGCTCATGTTATGAGCTCAAAACTTTAAGGATTGTTTGTAACTTTATCTTAGAATATTCCACTGTATTGTGTATTCACACTTATTCTCAACAGATGGACTGTGCCGACCAAAGACAGGCTACCCATCTTCCTGGATAGCAAAGATTGGATATTGATTTCTTGTTCCAGTTAAACTTTGCATGAATCGTCATAACTTCTTCAGCTCTGGCATATTCTGCAGGCTCTTTCATAGAATCATAGAATAATAGGGTTGGAAGAGACCACATGGGCTATCTAGTTCAACCCCCTGCAATGCAGGAAGAGCATATCCTCCAACTCTTCACAAGGTAAATACAGCAGGTAAACGTGAGAGGAAAGGGATTGGACTGATAGTCCTTTTGGTTATTTCCAACTCTATGATTCCAGGATTCTAAAACCTTCTCACTATTTGCTTCCAGACTCTGGAATTTCCTTCCAAGAAAAGTGAGGCTGTACCCCTTTTTCTATCTTCTGACAGCAGGCAAGACTTTTTTTTAAGTTCTGTTTTTGGAAATTAACTCCCTGTTTTAAGGAACAATGTTTCAACAACTAGTACGCTGCACTACATGTGTTCAAAATAAATGTTTTTCAGAATGTTTGCATCTGTCTTTGTGTTATCTATATCTCTTTGAGTTTTGTAAGCTATTCTGAATCTGTTCTGGGTGAAAGGTGACATGTAAATCACATGAATGCAAATTAAATTCAAAATTCCCAGATGGTCCCTCAGCTTAGACTTTTGGGTTTGCCCTTCCGTCCTGACTTCTGATTTCATCTCATGGTCGCACAGGACTGCTGCCCATAATCCAGCCTTGGCGTTCATCCAAACATTCTCCTTTCCTACCATATTTTCAGGTGAATTGTTAGCCCCTGCTGGCACAGTGCGTTAAAGTGCTGAGCTGCTGAACTTGTGGACCAAAAGGTGCCAGGTTCAAATCCCAGGAGCGGAATGAGCGCCCGCTGTTAGCCCCAGCTCCTGCCAACCTAGCAGTTCGAAAACATGCAAATGTGAGTAGATCAATAGGTACTGTTCTGGCGGGATGGTAACGGCACTCCATGAAGTCATGCTGGCCACATGACCTTGGAGGTGTCTACGGACAACTCTGGCTCTTCGGCTTAGAAATGGAGATGAGCACCAATCCCCAGAGTTGGTCACGACTGGACTTAATGTCAGGGGGAAACCTTTACTTTACCTGTTAGCCTGATACGCTTAGCTTTAGCAACTGAATGGCTTTGTATGATCCCCTTAGACAATTCTTCAGGACATAAAAAGAAGGAGAGTTTCAGGCACATGAAACTTTTCTTCATGCCCTACTTAGAAAAAGGTTGACAGGCAACACAAACATGCAATTGTATTGAGAGTGCAAAACGTATTACCTGATGCAGAGATGATGTTCTGTCTAAACAGACAGTACAAGGAATGACTATTACATTGAAACAAAAGCCAAAAGGCATATATGTCAGCCTGAAAATGAAATGTAAGACGAATAAAGAAGAAGTTTGAAACGAAAACTTGAATTTTGTGCAAACATTTTAACAATATCCTAAATGGCTAAAAACATATATAAAGACTTGGATTGCCAGCAGGGGCTGTCATGAATTCTGAAACTGGAAGGGTTACTTTTTTGGACTGCAACTTCTACAATTCCCCTCAGGCATCACAGCCATTGGCTATGCTGAGTAGAGGATTTTAGTAGTTTTAGTCCAGCAAAGTATCTTTTTAACCTATTGGAATTCACCCTGCATTCCTCCTCCTTTAAGACTAAATGTTGGAGTGGATGCACTGCCCCAGTGACTTTTAGATTCAATATCGTCTGCTGAACTGAAGTGCTTCAATGTTTAACTCAACTTTTCTAATGGATAAAAGACACAGAAATGTCCTAGTTCTTATACATTTTTAAATAATGTATCTTCCCATGTATAAGTAGAAAAATTTTAGTTGAGAAAAATGAACCACATTTCCCAAAACCAGGTAGACCTATCCACAGGTCAGTGTATTTGGACTCTTATTTTAAAAAAGAATCACTACCTTCCCTGGGGAGCCCTGGTGGCGAAGTGTGTTAAAGCACTGAGCTGTTGAACTTGCAGACCGAAAGGTCCCAGGTTCAAATCCCAGGAGCGGAGTGAGCGCCCGCTGTTAGCTCCAGCTCCTGCCAACCTACCAGTTTGAAAACATGCCAATGTGAGTAGATCAATAGGTACTGCTCCGGTGGGAAGGTAACAGAGCTCCATGCAGTCATGCTGGCCACATGACCTTGGAGGTGTCTATGGACAACGCTGGGTCTTCAGCTTAGAAATGGAGACGAGCACCAACCCTCAGAGCCGGACACGACTGGACTTAACGTCAGGGAAAACTTTTATCTTTTACCTTAAACTGGGAAAACCCAGTTCACTCTGCAATGATTTGCTTTTTCTTTAGGTGTTATATGGACACCTCAGGCAAAAAGTGATACAGGTTCCACATTTTGGGCCTGTCTGGGAGGGCCCTGATTCTGTCCTGGAACAACCTAAAAGAAGCACTAACCCTTCTTATTGCGTCAAGTATGGCATCATTTCTGGCCTTTTTGAATGCCTAGGTGGGAAAATTGTGGCGGTTTTTGGTGCTTCTGATCAAAGGATCACAGAGGGTAGACAGTGGACAGGAGGACAAATGTCAGTGTACTGGAAGAAGCGAAGACCACCAGCATTGAAGTGATGCTCCTACACCATCAACTCCTCTGGACTGGCCACGTTGTCCGAATGCCCAATCACCGTCTCCCAAAGCAGCTACTCTACTCCCAGCTCAAGAATGGAAAATGGAATGTTGGTGGGCAGGAAAAGAGATTTAAAGATGGGCTTAAAGCCAGCCTTAAAAACTGTGGCATAGACACAGGGAAATGGGGAGCCCTGGTCCCTGAGCGCTCTAGCTGGAGGTCAACTGTGACCAGCAGTGCTGTGGAGTTTGAAGAGGCATGAATGGAGGGCTTAAGGGAGAAATGTGTCAAGAGGAAGGAGCATCAAGCCAACCCTGACTGGGACCGCCTTCCATCTGGAAACCAATGTCTTCGCTGTGGAAGAATATGTGGGTCAAGAATAGGGCTCCACAGTCACCTACGTACCCACCGTCAGAACACTAAATCTGGAAGACAATCATCCTTGAGGGATCACCTAAGTCAGTGTGGTCCAACCCTTAGTTACCCAAGGGCCAATCAAACTTTAGTATAGGAATGAGTGAAGCTCAATATGGCCATTATATGGCCGTTTCTTAAAAACTTAAAGCAGTAAGAAGGTAAACATTTGGGGAAGATTTTTTCCCCAAATGTTAAATTAAAATATTTTTCCAGTAAGAAGGGCAAGGGCCAACAAAAATAAATTGGTGGGCCGCATGTGGCCCATGGGCTACGGGTTGGACCACACTGGCGTAAGTAAGTATAGCAAGTAAAGCACAATGGTAGAGGAGGTTGGTGCTTCTTTTAGGTTCTCTTGGAACAGACTAAGGTCTCACCTTTCATCACTCTATTTAGAGAAGGAGATGGTTCCTTTTTTAATAGAACTGAATACAAAAGGTCTTTTTGAATGCCTCGGTGGCAAAATGATAGTGGCAGCCCCTCTGAGGTAGCATTGGAGCTGTCACCTCTCCAATGATGCTTGGCTTATCCACAAGTCATTTGAAAATCCATAACTTTAGCCCCAATGCCATCCTCGATTTATACATGAGGTGGACCTTACATATGAGAGTATACAGCAGGTTGCATCTCTCAGCATGATCTGCTTCACAAGGTTGTTGTTGTAAAGAGAAAGTAAGCTACTTTGGTTACTGGACAAGGGATGTAGATCAGTTTAAAAATACTACTTTAAATAAATAAATCCTTATGCAACAGGAGTAAAACCCATTGGATGCAGTGAGAGTTTCTTTGGATTGTACTTGCAAAGGATTGCACTCTGATTAAGCTACTGTAATCCTGTGAACAGTTTTCCCATAGTGATGATGCACAGAGCTCAAATTAATGAATGAACACATGGTAGCCTTATAATATTCATTATGCACATTGCTGTCATAATACCCCAATAAAAAGATTTTAAGCCAAGATGATTATTACTTGGATGAGAGCCTGCCAAAGAATGCCAGATGCTGGAGGCTGTTTTTCAGAAGAAGGAAATGATAAACCACCTCTGAGTATTCTTTGCAGAAGAAAACCCAATGAAGTTCTTGTGGTAGACTGAAATCAATAAATGACTTGGAGGCATACTATTGCACATGCATGCATGCACACAAGATATTATTTTTGAATTTATTTGATTTATATTTTCCCTCAATATGGGGCTCTTTCCAGCATATATTAAAGGGATAACCAATGAACTTGGCAGCAAATAACAAAGAACTAAAGCTAATGATAAAAAGATTTTTGGAATAATTAAGCTATTCTATTGAATTGCCAACCCAAGTCAGTATGATGCAGTGCTTTGAGAATTGGGTTAAGCTCCCAGGAGACAACGGTTGGAATCTCTACTTGCTCATGGCAATAATATACTATTTAAGCATTAATTTTTGTTTTAATGCTAGAGTTTCTCTTTCCCCTTTTTGATTTCTGTTGAATCTATGCATTGGAAGCAACTGATGTGTTTACTTGGTGGCAGCAACCATCATTACTGGTTCCGGAGAAGAATATAAAGTAGTGGTTCCCAACCTGTAGTCCATGGACCATCACTGATCCCTAGGAATTAAAACACGATCCGCGGCCTCACCGTTACTACACCGTTGCAATGAGAGCAACCGGTCTTGCGAAACACTCTTATAGTGTCAAGGCAATGGGGATGTCAGGAGGGTAGAGGCTGACTACCCAACACAGCCGTTCCATGTGGTGCCTGGATGCAGGGGTGCTTTGGTTTTTAGGCCTGTTCCTGGGGTTATTTGGGGTGCTGATCCAGAAAGTTGCATTGTATAGACCACATCAACTCTAGAATATTAAATATGGTTTTTTGTGAGCGAGCAGATGGCGACTACTGTATGGCATATGTTCTGTATCAAAAACTAGAGCTGATATTGTCTATCCAATGCAATTTTCTGAATCAGCATCCCAAATAACCAAACTGAATCTAAAGTTGACCAAAAACTGATTTGTAAACCTTTTGGTACTAATGTTTGAGAGTGGTCCCTGGTCAAAGTGGTCCCTGGTCAAAAAAAGGTTGGGAACCACTGGTATACTGTAAAGGCATAAGGAAGCAAATATACCTTTCCATTACGAATAGGCTGGGTTAATTTAAGTAACTTAAAGGGAACAGATATTTTCTGATCTTGGAGGCTAAACAGAACCTGGTTAGTTCTTGGATGGGAGAACACCAACAAGCACCAGGTTCTGTAGACTACACACTGTCAACTGACCATGGATCATTGCAAGCCAATATCTAAAATGACGGTGATATGCATATGGATGGACGAATGCCATCACCATTTAATAGTATGGATCATGATGATTCACATTTGTTGTTATCTGCACAGACTTCCCAGAACAAAATCCCCGTGGATGTGGGTGGCCCACCTTATTACATCTTCTTTTAATTGTGCCTACTATTGTAAGTCCCCTTGGACCCAGAGCTGGGGAAATCATGAGACATATGGTAAATAAATATGGTGAGATGGAGATGGAAAAGTGGTGTATACCATCAGGATCGGAACCATGGTACACAGGGAAATGGTTTAGCTAGGGATGGGAGTTGTACAAATCTTCAGTTGTTGAATTGCATCTCTCAGTGTCCTCACCATGTTGTCTGTGCTGGATAAGGCTACTGGAAGATACAATTCAAGAAGATCTTGCTACACATTTCCTATTCTCTTTGATCCCTTCCTTCCGACCTACCTACCTTCTACTTGTAGGAAAAAGCACACCTCCACTGCCCCCTGTCTTCCTATTCAAGAGAGATGCTCCTGTTGGTGCAATTCATAAAGATTTATTTAAAATCTTCTCCCAAAATTGATTAAGATCCAAATGTTCTTTTACAAAATGCCTTGTAGTGTTACATAAAAGGTTCTTTCCCAAAGTCAATAAATATGTCATGATGCGGGCTCAGAGAACAAGCATGCTGTTTCAGTCTATGTTTGGCTTCATTTGCAAATTGTGGAAACAAGCCATTAAGTGATCTGTCACCTGTGTATGAGAACTCAGTATCTCCCCAAAGACATGTTGTTAATTTCCACACCTTGGAAATCAATCATATCCATTTGCAGATCACAATTATAATTTCGTTATGAATCGTTACTCTCTATGGTTAAATTAATTCTAATTGATTCATAAAGAGGCTATTCCTCACTACCCTTCTCCCAGCTTACCAAGTCATGCATAGAAACATAGAAAGATACCTTATACGGAGTCAATCCATAGTTCATGTAGCCTAGAACAGTCAGCTCTAATTATTAGCAAGGGCTCTGCTTATGTTTCAATCATTTCAGACCATTTTGAGCTGTAATTTAGCTGGTCTTATAGGCAACCTACCAAATGAAGCAAACTGGTGGTTCTGCCAACTTCTCCCACTGATTTTCAGTTATCAATAGATCAGAGGTCTGTCATCTCTAAACATTTGCTTAAGACTTTGGTACATGCCTTCCACAGCAAGCTCCTGGATCCCTCCTGTTGCTCTTAATGGCAATTATTTATCATAAGCCACGGGAACGTGTGGTTTCACTACTATTCATTACTTGAAAAATTTTCAGCTATAGCTTCATGAAGGCACAAAGAAAGGGATTATGGATGGGTGAATCAATCTGTTTCTGGTCAATATCATCTTACACAGCATGTGGTGTTGTTTATCCATAAGTAGATCCCATGCTGTTTCCGCATTAGTGTATGATTTTAAAAAAACAGCACAGAAATAAGCAATTAAATAAACCCTAATATGCATATTTATCAACATTTCTTCTGGAAAAGGCATAAAACTCATCATCTCAGCAGCTCAGAAAGTTGGAAGGCATCAACTTTGAGAAGTGATACAAGGAATGTCATGTAGAAGATAGAGGATTGTTTTCTGTGGCTTAAAGAGATTCAAATGTCAAGACAGAGAGATGTTATAAAGAACATCTCTCTGGTAACAGATGTTTGAGAGCAATACCTCAGAGGATGGTGGGCTCTGCTTTGTTGGAGATCTTTAAGCAGTGGTTGATGTCCATCTAGGAGTCATTTGTGCATTTCTGCATGGAAAGTCTTTGGACTACACGATCCTTGCAATCTCCACATAGAATCATAGAATCATAGAGATGGAAGAGACCTTACTGGCCATTCAGTCCAACCCCTTGCCAAGAAGCAGGAAAGTCACACTCAAAGCACCCCCGACAGATGGCCATCCAGCCACTGTTTAAAAGCCTCTAAAGAAGAAGCCTCCACCACAGTCCGGGGGGGGGGGGAGAGTTCCACTGCTGAACAGCTCTCACAGTGAGGAAGTTCTTCCTGATGTTCAGGTGGAATCTCCTTTCCTGTAGTTTGAAGCCATTGTTCCGCATCCTAGTCTCCAGGGCAACAGAAAATAAGCTTGCTCCCTCCTCCCTATGACTTCCCCTCATATATTTATACATGGCTATCATGTCTCCTCTCAGCCTTCTCTTCTGCAGGCTAAACATGCCCAGCTCTTTAAGCCGCTCCTCATAGGACTTGCTCTCCAGACCCTTGATCATTTTAGTTGCCCTCCTCTGGACGCTTTCCAGCTTGTCAACATCTCCCTTCAGTTGTGGTGCCCAGAATTGGACACAGTGTGATTCCAGGTGTGGTCTGACCAAGGCAGAATAGAAGGGTAGCATGACTTCCCTGGATCTAGACACTATACTCCTATTTATGCAGGCCAAAATCCCATCGGCTTTTTTTTGCCACCACATCACATTGTAGGCTCATGTTTAACTTGTTGTCCATGGAATCTTTTTCCCACATACTGCTGTCAAGCCAGGCATCCCCCATTCTGTATCTTTGCATTTAATTTTTTCTGCCTAAGTTAGTATCTTGCATTTGTCCCTGCTGAACATTATTTTGTTAGTTTTGGCTCATCTCTCTAATCTGTTAAATCCACTAACTCTATGATTTTGTGATCCTGTAACTCTGGAATTATAACAAGTATCACATCTCATAGTTTTGATAATTTGCTATTTGGAGATATTCTTAGATTTGTATCACCACCTGCATCTTCCATAATTCATCATCAATAAATGACCTCTATGGGTTCTATTACAATGGGATATTATACATAAGTCATTTGTAGCTCATCACCTACAAATTGATTCAGTGGTGCTGCTCTAGATGTGACCCCTGAGGCCCCTTCTACACAACTGTATAAAATCTACATTGAACTGGATTATATGATAGTGTGGACTCAGATAATCCAGTTCAAAACAGATACCGTGGACAGGATTATCTGCTTTGATACTCTGAGTTATATGCCTGTATGGAAGGGCCCTGAGAAGACTCAAGCCATTGCTTTAAAAGGCATCATCTGGTTCAGATCCTTTGGATCCTTATCTTCCTGTGGCAGAATCTGACCACAAGTGGATTGGATCATAAAAGTGTTTTTGGCTCCAGATCAGAAATGTTGACACACCATCAAATATTTATTATATTATCACACAGAGACATTGAAATGAAGGTGAAAAAAGCAGAACACTTAAAATAAAATAGCTAATGAAATGAGGCAGGCCACAATTGTTGCCAGTCATGGCTTATTTTTGAGGATTTTATTGGAAAGAAGCCTGATATAGCTAGGATAGATAATTCAATATCCCTGCAGATATTCTGGACATTGTTGTTGTGTGCCTTGTTTTTGATTTGTGGTGATGGTGAGACAAATCAATCACAAGGTCTTTTTTGCTAAAACATGTACAGGAGAGGATTGTGTTTTAACCTTCATCTGAGGCTGAGGGAGAGTGACTTCCCCACAGGCACATATTGGGTTTCCATTGCTAAGTGGGAATTGAAACAGATTTTGAGTGTAATGTTCAAAGTGCTACACCATAGTAAAGGTAAAGGTTTCCCCTGACGTTAAGTCCAGTCATGTCTGACTCTGGGGGTTGGTGCTCATCTCCATTTCTAAGCCAAAGAGCTGGCGTTGTCCATAGACACCTCCAAGGTCATGTGGCTGGCATGACTGCATGGAACGCCATTACCTTCCCACCGGAGCGGTACCTATTGATCTACTCACATTGGAATGTTTTCGAACTGCTAGGTTGGCAGAAGCTGGAGCTAACAGCGGGCACTCACTCCGCTCCCGGGATTTGAACCTGCGACCTTTCGTTCTGCAAATTCCGCAGCTCAGTGCTTTAAAACACTTCGTCACTGGGGCTCCATGTGCTACACCATGCCTCCCCTTATATTGGATTAGAGCTCCCATAATTTCTCACCGTTGACTGTGCTTGTATGGGTTCATGCAATGTTTAACTCAAAATATCTGGAGGAGTCCAGATTGACAATAATTGCAGGATTGGATGGGAAGAAGTAGAAATACAGCACAAATTATGCAGATACTGTAACAAAATCACTAGTTTCCCAGCTCATCAAACAAGATGATTATGAGGTGGGATTTAAGCACAGTAAGTATGAGTGCAATGAATTTGGCATTCTCCAAAAGGGTGCATGCCAAAAATAATCCATTCAGGTAGAGTCATAGAAGAAGATTGCATAGGTACAGAAAAAGATTGCATGTAATGCCTTTAAATGACAGTGGTAAGAACTCTTTTTTGTGGGGAGAAGTGTGGCAACAGCCACTATGTCCCTTCCAATATACCAGTGTCAGCAACTGCAAAGGAGATGGGACAATACCCAGTGCCCCCATCCATGTGCTGTAGCATCACCCTTGACACAACCCAAAGCAATGTCACACCACTTCAACTTGTGCCAGCAGACATGCTTCGGGGTTCACAGCGGGAGGGCTTGTTCCCCAACTGTATTGCAGGTGCCCACTTCTGGTTCCAAAAAAAGTAACATCACTTCTGGGTGCTAATGCAGTCGGCAGCGATGATCTGAGTCACTAATCTCCTAAGTTTGCTCCTTCACAGACATTGGAGGGAGGTGGCAACTTGGATCATCACTGGTCTGCTCCACACAGCTTCAGAGAGTGCAGTAGCAATGACCTGAATCACACTCACCTGAAGTCTGCTACTTTGTAGATTTTAGGGCTGGTGATCCAGATCATCGCAGCATTGCTTTTCACAGCTTTAGGGGATAGGGCGGCTGGTTTGTAGACTTGGAGGGTGGCTTGGATTTCTAAACAATGCCCATTCCTCAATGCCCACCACTCTCCAAGGCAACCTTTTCTTCTGTTGAACAACTCTTACAGTCACAAATACTTTCTAATGTTTTGGTGGAATCTCTTTTTGTGGCAAAGATGATCTGTGCTCAGCATCCATCTGGGGGGCAGAGAACTGGTGCCTGGAAGCAGAGCTCTTCCTAACTATACAGCTTGCCAAGTACATTTTGCTCTTGTGAAGCACATCAACCAACCCTCGCCCACAGATGAGGAAAAGGAAATATTAGATAGATGACACTGCCGCTTGCTGTGGGGCATATCTGAAGAGAAACACAATGTGCTGCCTGCCCTTAGCTCCTAAATGCTATGTAATTATCTATGTACACAGAGAGATGCATGATGGAAACCTAAAAATGTGCCCCTGCAAATCAAGTGGCAAACTTATATGCATCTAGGAACTAGCAGATGGGCTTGCAACTTGGAGACTAAAATATACCATTGCCCTATGATCCATTCTGGAGGAACAGGTGATGGATAACCTACTCTGGGCTTACTTCCAGCTTTAAATGGGCTATGTGTGGCTCTGAATCACATCCTGGATATCTCCTTCAAAATTTCAATGCAACCTGGAATGGATTCATTATTGCTGGCATGGGAATCACCAGTCACCACAACCTTTTGGGATAGCAGCAAATTCTTGGGATTTTTTTATCTGTGTCCCTCCTCACTTCTGAGATGGCAATATATTTTTCCCAGGGCTAATGGTAGTTATTACAATTATGTTTCTGAACAGAATACTATTTCTTGTAAAAAATTATATTTTGTACAAAATTATATTTTGTACAAAAAATGCTAAGCTTTGTGCAAAATGTCATAAGCAAATTTGGTGCAGAGGAAGTACTCAAATGCAATGATGCTCATCAATCCAGAAATCTTTTCATCAAGGTTTTCCAAAACCTTTTAATCTTTATATTTAATAATATTTTTCTATCATTATAAAATTTGAAGACAATAATTTTCTAGTGCATGTCTTATATCACATATACACCCATTAAAAGTAATTTTTACCATTCTCTAAAAATGATCATAAAATACAAAATAAAAAGCTATAATGGACTTCCTACCTCCCACCATAAAGATATGCCATGAAAATATTATTATCATCCTGCTAACTACTTATCTTAGACAAGTTTTTCACTCTACTTTGTTATCACAATATTTTACTTAATCTTCAAAACCCATAAACATTATAACTTTTTTTTTTTTAAAAAAATTAGTAATACAAATAGTTCACATTCAGTGGGTTGCTGTGAGTTTTCTGGGCTATATGGCCATGCTCCAGAAGCATTCTCTCCTGACGTTTCACCCACATCTATGGCAGGCACATCTATGGCACATTCCTAGCATGCAGATAATGAAGTTGCCTTCTAGACTACAGAATTCCCAGAATTCTTCATAGTAATACTCGGAGTATGAAACGTCAGGAGAGAATACTTCTGGAATATGGCCATACAGCCTGGAAAACTCACAGCAACCCAGTGATTTGGGCGATGAAGGCCTTCGAGTTCAGATTCATTTCGAGAAGCCTGTCTATTAAAGCCTCGTGCCACATCTATACTGCCATATAATGCAGTTTGAAACTGCATAATATCGTCAGTATGGACTCATATGATGCACTTTTAACTAGCTTGAACTTCAATACATACTTTATATGTATTAATAATACTTTATATGGCAGTGTAGATGAGATCTAAAACTTCAGTTCCTACTACAAATTCCCTGGGACGCTTTCTGTTACTTGCTCTCATTTGTGGTGAAAAGAATGAAGGTTGAGAGGAGGAGGATTCCCAGAGAATAGTGTCATAAAGATCCGGGCTTATATGTCCTTGTCTTGTGTCTGGTTTAAAGGACATTTTAAGAGCACTTTCTCAAAAAAAAAAAGCCATTTAGTCTTCTACAGGAAATGTCATTCCCCTTTTCTGAGCATGCCCTTTCACTGCCGTTTAAATTCACTTTGCAGCTATACAAAATTAGCCATGCAATTCCATTCAGACAGGAAGATAACTTGAAGAGAGAAGTAACGCCTTTCTTTTAACTAAATATTCTGCCAAGCTGGTGCAAACTATTTCTCGGGAAACAGAATGTGGTGCTTCGAATTTCCACAAGATGGCACACTGCTTATTTAGCATATAGAAGAGGAAAATAAATAAACTGCAAGAAGAGAAGACTACACAGTTGTATTCTATTCTACCCACATCACCAGGTTTCAGGCTGCTATTAAATACTTATTGGGAATAATGAAAATATAATAGTTTTATTGTCATTGTACATCATGCAATGAAATTAAATGCTTTTCCCAGGAAACATCACAAAACAACACACCCATCCCTCCACACCCCTTATTCTTGGGGAGAGTATAGGCGACCAAAGTCATTCAGCTTTCTTGTCTTTGTTTGTTTGTTGTTTGATTTTGCTTGACAAAGCAGGAGGGAAAGGTCAAGATGTGTTCCCAAATGTCAAAAGGGGATGGCTGATTCGTTGTTTATTGGTTTTGTTGCATATGTGAGAATACAAATATGTGCCATCATATTTATTCACCTATAAGCAACACTGAACTATTCTTCTATTGTTGCTAAATGTGGTCTAGTCAACTAATGGTGGGAGACCTCGAATTTCCTTAGGTTTTGCAGACTTAGGATTATGGCTGCCTTGATTAAGTCTATCCATCTGGAATACAGTCTTCCTCATTTTTATTGCCTTCTGTCTTAGCAGTTCTTAGGTAAAGCTAAAGGTTTTCCCCTGACATTAAGTCTAGTCGTGTCCAACTCTGGGGCTTGGTGCTTATCTCCATTTCTAAGCCGAAGAGTCAGCATTGTCCATAGACGCCTCTAAGGCCATGTGGCTGGCATGACTGCATGGAGCGCTGTTACCTTCCTGGTAGAGCTGTACCAATTGATCTACTCACATTTACATGTTTTCAAACTGTTAGGTTGGCAGAAGATGGAACTGTCCGTGGGAGCTCACTCCGCTACCCGAATTCGAACCTGCAACCTTTTGGTCCACAAGTTCAGCAGCTCAGTGCTTTAACACGCTACACCACCGAGGGCCTCTACTCTGATTTACTTGATTCTAATGTGACATCAAATCTAATCTACCCATCAATTTTCAAAACCCTGAAAGTGTTAGCTGCCGAATGTAATGTACAGTGACAAAAAGGTGCATTCTTTGTAATTTGGCCAAAAAAGGTGCACAGTCCAATTGCTGCCTGCTTAGAATTCCTACTTTAAAAACACCAAAGCTTTCAGTAATGGGAATGAAAGCATTGGGGTGCATCTATACTGTAGAATGAATTCACTTTAATTGTCTTGGAATTCTGGAGGCTGTCATTTTGCAAGGTCTCAAGTCTTCTCCGCCAAAGAATACTGGTGCCTCACCAAATACAAATCCCAGGATCCCATAGTATTGAGCCAAGGCCATTAAATTAGAGATGGTGTCCCTCAAATAGGGGCTCCATGTGCTCCCAAAGCAGCTTCCCCTTTTGCTTGAGCTCAGCAGTAAGATGACCATATTATGCAAATCGAATGCACACCCCAATTTTGGCAAGGCAATTTAGCCTAAAAGGATGAGCATTGGATTCAAGTAAATAGGGTATCTTTTCTAGTGAGTTAACTCTTCTCACAATATGTCCAAAGTTCAACAGTCTGACTCATCCTAGCCTTTAGCAGTCCATTTAAACAACTCTACACCAGTACTATATTTCAAAGGTGTTGATTTTCTTCCTATCAGCTTTCCTCACTGCCCATCTTTCACAACCTTGCACAGAAAATGAGAAACCAAATGGTGTGGACAATTCTAACTTTAGTATTCAATTACATATTTTTAGTTTTCAGGATTTTATCTAATTACTATAGTTATCTTTCCAAGATCACATTTTTAGTGTTGGCAGAACTCTTTTCCACCAGATTTAGATGAAACTTCAGCCAAAATGTGCACATTTGTTCAAGATACAAATGGCAAGAAACACTTGATTAATATGTCTCTAGGGCAGGAGTTTCCAACCTTTGGTCTTCTAGGTATTTTGGCCTTTAGCTCCCAGAATTTCTAACTGTAGGCCAAGTTGGTTGGTGTTTTGATGAATTACAAGTCCCAAACACCAGGAAGATGAAAGGTTGGGAACTGCTGCCTTGTCAAATGCAGACATACAGCAGCCTTCATGATTCCTTTCTACATAGCTGCACTCCATTTCAGTAGTTGAAAAGAGAATGAATGTATGAATGAATGAATGAATCTATTATCATGTGGATTTTATGTGTGCAACAGACAGAAAGAATATTCCAAAGTGCCCAAAGAAATGCCATACCCCATATTTTTGGAGAGCTGAGAAATCATGAAAAGAAGAATGCTAGACTGGTGAGAATCTTTGCCTTTGGAACTTATTCTGTGCAAAATTAACACATGGCTATTTTGCACAGGAAAGAGTATTTCCTGTGCAGAAACTTCTTTCTTCTTTGAAACTTCTTTGAAACTTCTTCACAAAATTGCACATGGTGGCTAACATTTGTGCATAGAATTTTATTTTCCATAAATTTGCCAAGAACAAGTTCAAAATGGCAAATAGGTTTTGAAAACTAGAGATCTGAAATCTCCATCGTACCTCCCAGCATTCCCTAACTCTATATGCAAGAACCAGCATTTTCTTTGCTAAACATATTTCTGTGCAGAAATATTAGTTCTCTATGCTGTTTCCAGCATTTCTTGCAAAATTCATAGGGTGCACCTACACTGTAGAATTGGGTACCACTTGGCTGAACACTATGTAGTTTTTTGATGCACCAGCAATATTTGGCGAAGCAGCCTAAAAACCTTGTAAAACTACAATTCTCATTATTTCAAAGCATTGAGTCATGGCAATAAAAAGTGATGTTAAGCTGCATTAATTCTTTGGTGTAGATGCACCCAGAGATGTCATTCAGTTGTCAGCATACAAAGCCTATCTTGGATGAAGAGAGAAAGAGACCAGGACGTCAAACACATAGTGTCACCTAGTGAATTAAAATGTCATTGCAGGTTTTAAACACACATATTTAGAAGAATTTAAATGAATTTTATTATTATCAGCCTCACTACTGTTCTTTTTCTTCATCACCATCATTATTTTATTTATATGGCACCATTGCTGTTCTTTACAAGTAAATGAATAACCAAACACTTCCCTACCTTCAAGCCTACAATGTAAATCCATAGATGTGTTGTTGAAAGTTTTCATGGCTGGAATCACTGGGTTGCTGTGATTTTTCTGGGCTGTATGGCCATGTTCCAGAAGCATTATCTCCTGACATTTTGCATGCATCTACTGCAGTCATCCTCAGTGGTTGTGAGGTCAGGAAAGAATGCTTCTGGAACATGATCGCAGAGCCCGGAAAACTCACAGCAACCCAGCAAAGTCAAAGATAAAGTCAAAGAAAATGGTGCTAAAACATATTTAAGATTTTTCTTCTACATTGGAAGAAATAAAGCATCTGTTCACACAGCAACCCAGTGATTCCAGCCAGAGATACAAAATGGGGACACCTGGCTGAAAAGCAGTATGTGTGAAAAAGATCTTGGAGTTCTTGTGGACAAGTTAAACATGAACCAACAATGTGATGTGGCAACTAAAAAAGCCAATGGGATTTTGGCCTGCATAAATAGGAGTATAGTGTCTAGATCCAGGGAAGTCATGCTACTCTTCTATTCTGCCTTGGTCAGGCCACACCTGGAATCACACTGTGTCCAATTCTGGGCACCGCAATTGAAGGGAGATGTTGAAAAGCTGGAAGGTGTCCAGAATGAGGGCAATTAAAATGATCAAGGGTCTGGAGAACAAGCTCTATGAGGAGCGGCTTAAAGAGCTGGGCACATTTAGCCTGCAGAATAGAAGGCTGAGAGGAGACATGATGAGAGCCATGTATAAACATGTGACGGGAAGTCATAGGGAGGAGGGAGAAAGCTTGTTTTCTGCTTCCTGGAAACTAGGATGCGGAACAATGGCTTCAAACTAGAGGAAAGGAGATTCCACCTGAACATTAGGAAGAACTTCCTCACTGTGAGAGCTGTTAAGCAGTGGAACTCTCTGCCCCAGAGTGTGGTGGAGGCTCCTTCTTTGGAGGCTTTAAAGCAGAGGCTGGATGACCATCTGTTGGGGGTGCTTTGAACGCAACTTTCCTGCTTCTTGGCAGGTGGTTGGACTGGATGGCCCGTGAGGTCCCTTCCAACTCTATGAGTCTATGATTCATGTTTGAAAACCCAGTGACCTGTAAAATATATTTCTGCCCTGAAATGAAATGAGAGGAAGCCAAACAAAAGTTTCACGTTTAAAACTTCAATTTATTTTAATGAGAGGAATTTAGGAATATGCAATATTTCCAATGAAAAGCAAAGATTGTTGTTGTAGCTACATTGCATGCATGCAATATATTTCACTATAGGCTGTTATTTTAAAATGAGTTGTTTTGAAAGTACTTATTTATTCCTTTTGTTGGCTTGGATAACAAACAGAAGTGAACACTCTCAGGACTCATTCATGGCTGGATATTATTCAGACACCTGGATTTCAGCAGCAATGGCAATGACAGACATCCCCTTTTATTCTTGTGGATTAATATATAACATAAAACTGCATGTTAAACAGGTGTAGCAACTGTCATTGGATTTGAACCAATGTGCAGAACTTTAGAATCATAGTGTTGGAAGAGATCTCGTGGGCCATCCAGTCCAATCCTCTGTCAAGAAGCAGGAAATCACATTCAAAGCATCCCCGACAGATGGCCATCCAGCCCCTGTTGAAAAGCTTCCAAAGAAGGAGCCTCCACCACAGTCCGGGGCAGAGAGTTCCACTGCTGAACAGCATTCATAGTGAGGAAGTTCTTCCTAATGTTCAGGTGGAATCTCCTTTCCTGAAGTTTGAAACAATTGTTCCAAGTCTTAGTCTCCAGGGCAGCAGAAAACAAGCTTGCTCCCTCCTCCCTATTACTTCCCCTCACATATTGATCCATGTGCCTCATCATGTCTCTTCTCAGCCTTCTCTTCTGCAGGCTAAACATGCCCAGCACTTTAAGCTGCTGCTCACAGGGTTTGTTCTCTTGATTCATTTCCATTCCTTAGGCACCCATCCATTCATTACATAGGTTCAAACTACAGAAAAAGATATTTCCTCTAAACATTAGAAAGAACCTTTGGATTGTTAGAGCTACTTGATAGTGCAATATCCTGACTTGGAGTAGTCCACAGCCACCTGTTTTGGAGATTTTTAAACAGAGGCTAAATGACTATCCATTGTTTTATCTTACATGGCAGAATGTGGTTGGACTGGAAGACCCTCTGATTCTATGAGTCATTCATTTAATTTATATCATGCTCATTCTCAAACAGTTTAATCCTCCATATCACCTGAAAACCATTTCAGGGGTGGGTTCTGTGGGTGAACAGGAAAAAAAGAAATATCACTTTCTCCTGGTTTAACTGGAATTTGCAGTTCCACCAGCAGATAGCCATCACTGGAAGCTTCTCAATAGCATAGTATCTATCACAATGCTTCCTAAGACCACAGTATCTGTCACATTGATGTTCACATCTGATAGCACTGATCTTGGCAGTAATTGCCATTTTACTGTCAACATTTGAGAGTAATTGGTGCATGTCTTCCAATAGATTTGAGCAAAATTATGGATTCTTTTAACAAAGCATACAGTAACAGTTTTTTTTAAAGTGCAATAAGTCTTTGATTCCAACTTAGACATTCATTTGGATGTCAAATCCCCATTGAGAAATGAAGTACAAAATGGAAAATGCATTGATTCCCACCCCTCCCATCGAACGCAAAAGTAGAAGCCATATGTTGTGGTTCTCTGCTCAATTTTGCAGCAGTCAGTATTCTCCTTAGCTATCTTTCCTTCCTCTCATTATGTTTCATTATGTTTCTAAAGCATTAAACTAAAAAAAATAAATCCAAATCCACTGGTTACCTAAGAGCTAACAGAAAAGCAAGGAAGTGAATGAAATTGTTTGCTGAACAAAATTGAGATATCCTCATGGGTTTGCTTTGCGCAGTATTTAAATGGATTCATTAGACAATACAAATATACTTTCCCCGATGTTGGAAGAGATAGAAGGTCTAGTTTGGCTTGGGCATAGTATAAGACAAGGTAAATAAAGGACTAATCATTTTGAAAGCCATATATACTCAGTATAGAAACCCAGGTTCCAGGAGAATAAGAAAGGAAGAAAGCCTCTCCATACTCCCTTTCCCTATATCTAACATAATTTTTACATCTTTATGATGTCTTTTCCTCCTGGGAGAAATATTGCTTGCATTTATCTTTGACCACAATGGCACCCTCCCTTCCCTTTCCCCAATCTGCTTGAAGGTGATTCTACTGTATTGAAGGAACTGCGATCCTCAAAAAGAACCCAGTATCTCTCTCACCACTATTTATGTTTAAATATAATAATTGACAATATCCTGACCATTTCTGAGGCTTTCTATAGCTTAGAATAAACAGTAATCAAATGCCAGAACCATAATATAATTGCAATAATGATAGAGGATTCAACATCCAAAGAGTCATCTTTTAAAATGATGCAGAATATAGTGAGTTAGATAGTACTCATAGTACAGCAAGTCCCTAAGAACCTTGCCTAGAAGGAAGTGTACCAGAACAATACTTCCTGCTTCAATATCACTGCAAACAACAGATTATTTTGGATTTAAAGAAGTCATTTCAGACTTCCGTACCACAATATTGCATATCTCACTGCACAGTCATACTATTCAAATTCCAGGCTATGGAGCTGTATCCTGAGCCTTAAATCCAACTGTTAGTCCCAACTAATTTTCTCAAATATATCCCTGATCACTACAATCCAATTCACATTTACTACAGGATATATCTAGCTAAACCTGTGAAAGTGATTCTTAAGTATGGACACTAGATCTCTAGATCATGACCTCTGAGAAATTTCTTCAAAGCTGACAGAATCCATAAGCGGGTTCAGCACTCAATGCATTCTTAATGGCAGAGTCAAATTTTAGATAGTATATTCATATTGCATGTCACTTTAAGAACAATTTCAGTATTAAATCTAGAAGACACAATCTGAGAAATTTCACTTGGCTCTTCTCTAGCATAAACTTCATATAACTGACTTCGTAATCCTTATCATCTATTCATGCATGGACAGACTACAATTACATGCTACCCCATCCTCACATCAGCTCTATGAACCATAAGTGTCTAAACCATTACCTGAAAACAATTCAAGCTAATTTGGTGCTTTCTCTGAAGGCGTTCTTCCAAAATCCGGTGCCACCTGAAGATGGTCAGGAGTGATGGCCATTTGAGTTGACAAGAATCTGAGTTTTTGGTTTTGTGCGTGTCCAAGGAGCATCTTTTCTGGAGACACGGGCGTGAATCTCCATGGACCGCGGCTCCTATGGTTGGTACACTTCCTCTGTGCTTTAACAAGGCTGGATCACTGACCATTACATAATTCATGTTCACTCTCACGTCCTGCTATTTCTCGTCTGCAGTTGCCATTGGGACAAATACACAACAGGAAAAAGAATCTGAGGAAAACCTATCCACTCCCTGCACCTTCTCACATTTGCAATGACCAACTTTCTGCAGCTTTTTCTTTGGCTAGCAGTCTTCTAAAGTTACAAAAGACAAAATAAACCTAAAGTACAACTCTGTCAACTAAATTCCACCAAGTCATATCTGTTTTCTTGCACTGTCTTCATCTGCAGCTTCAAAGTATCATCTTACTTTATTAAGAGCTCCCATATGAAACTATAGGTCTCACGTTTAAATGCTTTGTTAGCCCTTCATCGCTGCAATTAACAGCTTTTCCACCACCACCAAAAGCCAGCTGCCACCCCCAACACAACTGTGAAAGGTGAACATGTAAAAACAAGCTCAGCTGACATATATTCAATCTAACCAATGGCAATTCAGCACTGTATTGAAAGGAGATAATTTGCATGAGCACATAATTAAATGCCACAGGGCTAAAAAATCTGCCAGATTAATGAAACGAGCCATGCAAGGGCAAATGCACAAACACACATACTTTTCCCAGTACAATTTATAAGAGAGGTGGTAATTAGGCATTGTGTTCAAAAGTCTTCTGATATTGGGATAGATAGTCCAAGGTTTGAAATATGCCTGAAGACACAAGAGATGGCCTTTTTCACTGTAGAACCTTAGTTCTGGAATGCCTTCCCCATCAAGGCTAACAGTGGCTTCAAACCATTCAATTTTCATTTGTGTATATGTGCATATGTCTCTCTGTATGTAGAAATTCATGGGTTGACTCTGTGTATATCACATGGATGCAAATCACGAAGGAAGCCAATAACAGCCCCTCCCTGAAGCTTGCCAAAAAAATCCTCACGAGAGGTTCATCTTAATGTTACCATAAGTTGGAAATGACTTAAAACACACACTGACAACAACACAATGGAAAGGAGCTAATTTTTTTTCAGGTCAACAAATGCTGAAAACCACAGATTGCAACCTTGGATCAGATTGAACTCAGGCTTTATAACACAGATAGTTGTCTCTTGACTTCTGTTTCTGTTGTGGAAACGACTGTCTTTACGTGGTCCAGAGCAGCCATGATGGACTAAGCTGGGAGACAATTGTCGAAAAACCCAGCTCTGTGCAGGCTGATTGGGATTTCTACTGAATCACAATGACAAACCACTTGGCATCTGATAAGGACAAAGACAGCACTGTGCTGACCAAGATGTGGAAGAAACAGCAACAAACAACAGTACAGATGATGAAATTCGTAGGTTGTTTTGGAAGAAAATGCTGATTTAGAATGTGTTGTAAATCAAGGGAAAGATAAGGAAAGAAGCATCAGCAATTTCCAGAGCTGGAAGGTCACTTGTGACAAGAAAGGTTTGAAATGCTTTTTTGATAAGAGTTTCACAACAAACTTTCTTTTCAATAGTACTATATACAGTACACTCATTAATCAGTTTAGAAATTTTAGCCAAAAAATCATCTCCCCCTCATAAGTCAACGTATCCATAGGCCAAGGTAAATATAGTCCTTGAACCCTTATATACAGGCAGCCCCTGAGTTACAAATATCTGCGTCTTAGAATAACTTATGAACGTGGGTGAGACAATAGGAAGTGAGAGAAATTTACCCCTCGGAAGAGGAATTCACTCCTGGAAGAGTTATTGTGGGGAAAAGGTGTCTCCAATGAAGTTTTATCACTAATCCTTGTTTCCACAGCAAGCTACATTTTTCAGAATTCAATTATCACAAAGACAGAAAGTGAGTGGAAATCTTCTGAACAGTGGCATAGACAGCAAAACAAACACCACAGAGGTGATAACCCTTCTCTATCCTATCAAAAGTTAAAGGAGATATATATATATATATATATAGGCTTTAAGTGAATTGCACTTAAAAATGTACCTATCCCTACTTACATACAAATTTAACTTAAGAACAAAGCTACAGAACCCATCTTATTCATAACCCAGGGACAGCCTGTATATGAAAATAACCATATCCTTTTCTGAAAAGAGCAGCAAAAGGCAAGAATTTAGTCCACCCATGGAAACCTGAAAGAAGCACCAACCCCCCTCAACTCTCTCTCTGCCATGGTGCCCCTTCTAGATTTTTTGGATAAGTATCCACTATTATAGTAATACAGAAATTGTTTTAGATGTCATTAAACCTAAATTTAGTTCAATACATCAATATGAATATAGATACAAAAGGCGTTGCTAAACAATCAAACAAAGGACTGTTACATTCACAGTAAAAACAATATTTTTCTCTTGAAGGATGAATTTACTCCTCTTCTCATGAACAATAAATGTTCTTTAGTTCTTTAATTGTTCCAAATACACAAATTGAGTCCTTTTCTTATCTATATCTATATAGATAATAAAAGTGAAATCGGAGTATGTATCAGCGTTTTGATTGGCCTGGCGGAATATGTGCTCGCGTTTTGATTGGCCGCCACTATCCCAGGCCACTGAGACCAACAGGAATGATGGATCTGCACCAAACTTGGCACACTTCATCCCCACGATGCACTTTATGACCTGCTGCCATTTGGGGGAGGATGGACCACAGATGATGGGATTTGCAGTACTTTCAAACACTTTAACTCCCACAGACTACTGCAATGCCCACCAATGATAGAAATGGACCAAACTTGGCACACAGAACTCCTGTCGACCCCTTTACATCCTGATGTATATTGGGGCAGGATGGACCAAAGATGATGGAATTTGCAGTACCTTCCCTCACTTCTTGAGACCACAGCAACTGCCACAAATCACACAACTGAACCAAACCAGGCACACATATCCCAAATGACACACTTCACATGCTGCAGCAGTTTGACGGAGGGTGGACCAAGGATTATGGGATTTGCAGTACATTCATCCAATTCACCTCCCACAAACCACTGTGATGCCCATGAATGATAAAACTGTATCAAACTTGACACGCAGGTGCAGGGTAGCCCACTTTACATCCTGGTGCAGTTTGGGGGAAGAGGGACCGTGGATGAGGGGACTTACAATATCTTCAGTCACTTCCTGGGACTACTGTGACCCCCACCAATGACTGATCAAGACCAAACTTGGCACATAGAGCCACCATGACCCACTCTACATCTTGGTGAGGTTTGGAAGAGCTTGGACCTTGGATGATGGGACTTGCAGTATATTCATTCACTTCCTGAGACCACTGTCACCCCCATCAATGTCTCATCAAGACCAAACTTCAAACAGAGAACACCCAGGACTCAGTCTACACCCAGGTGCAGTTTGGAGGACGATGGACCATGGACCATGGGACTTCCAATACCTTCACTCACTTCCTGAGAGCACTGCGACCCACACAAATGACTGATCAAGACCAAACATGGTACATGGAGCCCTCATGACCTATTCTACATACTGGCTCTGTTTGGAGGGGGATGGACACTGGACGATGGGACTTGCATATGGGAGTTGGAGCTCACCCTCACCCACTGAACCCAGCTGACATTGGATATAGCCTACACTTGGAACACAGGCAAACAATGCCTTTTTCAAATGACCCGGGCATCGCCGGGTCTCCAAGCTAGTATATATTAATTGTTCTTGTTTCTTTATTATGGATAGTAGACTCCAAAACCACAACCGGTTTCAACTCAAAAGAGTCTTTTTTGGTTTTTTGGATACCTGGGCAGGAAAAAATGGCAGAAGCAATGGCCAAGTGCAGCTGCCCTCTGAAGTACCCCTGACAATTTCCCATCTCTGTGGAATAACCCTCTATGGGTTACATCAAAATGTGTCATTTTGGCCTCAAAACATGCCCTCAACATATAAGGTAAAGGTAAAGATAAAGGTTTCCCTTTGACATTAAGTCTAGTTATTGGGGGGAGTGCTCATCTCCATTTCTAAGCCGAAGAGCCAGCGTTGTCCATAGACAAAATCACTGCATGGATCACCGTTACCTTCCTTCTGAAGTGGTATCTATTAATCTACTCACATTTGCATGTTTTCAAACTGCTAGGTTGGCAGAAGCTGGGGCTAGCAGCAGAAGCTCACCCTGCTCCCTGGATTTGATCTGCCAACCTTTTAGTCAGCAAGTTCTGCTGCTCAGTGGTTTAATCCGCTGCGCCACTGGGTGCTCAACATATACATAGGGTCAATATGTACACAGGTTTTTGAAAGCCTACTCCACAGCAATGGAGGTAGCAGAGAAATCGTTTATTGCTGTCACCATTGCACCTGCAAGGAACCATTCAGCTGTGCTGCTTCGAGTGGTCAGAGGGCTATTACATACTGGTCCTCAAGGAGAAAATTCACATCATTCAACAGCTCGCTGTGAAGAATTTGCATGGCACTTAGCAGATAAAGTCGCTCAGATCTATTCTGACTTGGATGTGGTTATTGATACAGTTTCACTGGATGAGACTCTGGCTCCTGCTTGTCCAGTGTTTCAATTTGTTCAACCTGAGAACAGGGACAAGGTCCTTGGATAGGTGAGAGCTACCACATGTATTCTGGATCCTTGTCCTTCATGATAGATCAAACAGCTCAGAGAAGGACTAGCAGAGTGGGTGAAAGTGGTGGTCAATGCCTCCTTGGAAAGCCAACTTGCCTAAAGGAGGCAAGTTGTGAGACCTATATTTAAAAGCTATCCCTGAACCCCTTCATAATGGACAACTATCAGCCAGTGTCCAACCTTCCTTTTCTGAGCAAGGTTTTGGAGCTTCTCCAGGGATTTCTGGGTGAAATTGATTAGCTAGATCCATTTCAATCTGGTTTCAGGCTTAGCTATGGAACAGAGGCAGCTTTGGTCACCTTGGTGGATGCCCTCTGCAGAGAGCTAGATGGGGGGAGTCAGGTTTTTATAGAAGGTGGTTTTTAAGATCAAGTCAGTCGGTGCTGTGGTTTTAGTTTTGAATATGTTATTATGGATTTCAACTTTTTTACCAATGATATTTAATTCTGTTGTAATGTTTGTATATTTGTAGATTTTAAACTGTATTGAAATGATTTTAAGAAGAAGAAGAAGAAGAAGAAGAAGAAGAAGAAGAAGAAGAAGAAGAAGAAGAAGCAGAAGCAGCAGTAGCAGGGCCAGGCTGTGGCACAGGCTGGTGAGCAGCCTGCTGCAATAAATCACTCTGACCATGAGGTCATGAGTTCGAGGCCAGCCCGTGGTGGGGTGAGCACCCGTCAATTAAAAAATAAAAAGGCCCCTGCTCATTGCTGACCTAGCAACCCAAAAGATAGTAGCATCTATCAAGTAGGAAATTTAGGTGCCACTTATAAAGTGGGGTGGCAAATTTAACTAATTTACGGTGTGGAATGAGGAAGTACTGTCACAGTGGATGATGAAGCAGCTACTCCCCCTGTGGCCAGAATCGAACATCCCCTCAGGAGAAGGTTAAATTGCCTCTGTGTTTGTGTCTGTCTCGGTTCTATGTGTATATGGGCATTGAATGTTTGCCCTATATGTATATAATGTGATCCGCTCTGAGTCCCCTTTGGGGTGAGAAGGGCAGAATATAAATGCTGTAAATAAATAAATAAATAAATAAATAAACAAACAAATACAGTTCTCACGGTTGCCTTTGAGAAAAATCTTAGAGAACAATAGTATTCTCTTCATTACATCAGTTTTCTGCTAGAGAAGGGAAATCCTGAAGGGGTTAATGAACTCTTGATAAGCGATTTCAACATTCCTCTTTGAAATGTTTCTTGGCATACCCAGCTATCTTGCAAAAAAATGGATTTCTTTTCCTCAATAGTCTTCGTCTATTCTGTATTCCATTCTGTTCAGTCGGACCTCATCTTGAGTTCTGTCTCCAGTTCTGGGTAGCACAGGTCAAGAAGGATACTGACACTGGAATGTGTCCAGAGGGAAGCAACTAAAATGTGCAAAAAAGAGTTCAAACCAGGACCTACAAGCTAAGAATGCTTAGAAGAAGTTATGTGATAGCCAATGTTTGAATATCCAAAGGGACATCATTTTTTATTTATTTGAAGTATTTCTGAATTGCCCCCCCCCCCCAAATTCTTACCTCACAAAGGCCCGAGCAAATAAAGAAAACCGGTTAAAATAACACAATTTTTTTAAAAAAACCATTAAAATAATACAAAGATAAATCTATATATATAAAAGAGTGATGGAATCAGGGCACCGGACAAAACAGCAAAACTACAGGCCTCCCAACTTTGAAATTTGACAACACAACCCATCATCCATGGCTCTAGGTTGATACAACAAAAAGAAAAGAAAAATGAAGTCCTAATTAGAGGGAAAGGAATAATTGTTTTTATCCAATAGCTGCCAGTTAGAGAGCTAAGCTCCGCCCACTTGGTCTCCTAGCAACCCAATCAGCCCAAATTCGCTGTTTAGTTTAAATTAGAAATGGTCAGAACATTAGAGACTCATCTCTGGTTGCTTGAGAGTTTGTATTAATGCTATGACAGTCAACTCTCATTTAACTGGCACCCAAGGGGAGTGGTTGATGCCGGATAACTGAGAGTCGTCTCTGGTTGCTTCAGAGTTTGTATTAATGCTATGTCAATCGACTCATTTAACCGGGACCCTTGGGGAGTGGTTGATGCTGGATAACGCAGAGTCATCTCTGGTTGCTTGAGAGTATGTATTAATACTATGACAGACGACTCTCATTTAACCGCACCCGTGGGGAGTGGTCGATGCCAGATAACTGAGAGTCGTCTCTGGTTGCTTGAGAGTTTGCTGCTAATCCACCTGGCCAACAAACAAAACCAAAAAGCCGCAGCAACACGTGGCTGGGCACAGCTAGTACCTAATAAAATGAAACTCCCTAAAGCAGCCTTAAAACAATTCTAGAACCCAGTTTTAAAATGTTAAAACCAGCCATTTTAGACACTGAATGACATGCAGAACAGCACTATTTTGGCCCTCACCAAATAGGAGATGGTGAGCTTGTTTTCTGCTGCTCCAGGGAATTGGGCACAAAAATGGATCCAAATTGTAAGCAGAGAGACTCCACTGAAATCTTAGTAAAAATTGCTGATGGTAAGACGATATAATGAACTGATTTAGTGGGTGGTGGATTCTTCTTTGTAAATGTTCAAGCAGAGGAAGGTTGGCCATTTTTCAGGAACCGTTGGCTGTATGTTCCTTCTGCTAGTTGGTCTTTAGAGTATCACCAAACTCAAAGATTCTCTGATTGAATTAAAACCTTTGGTCTCATCTCTGTTTGCTCCCTTACTCAGAGAGCTGCCAAGGTGAAAATTCAAACAAACTCAGATGTAAACTTCAGATAAACATCTTTCCATTCATCCACTCCCTTGGTTCTTCTCCCTTGATGTGGCTATCAAAACAGATTTCTGATTTGCTATTTTAGAGGTGGGAAGTGCTTCTATTACTTATGGGATTGTGTGCATAGTTTACATAATTAAAGATGGAAGGAAACCTGTGGGGCATCCAGTCTAATTTTCTACATAAAGGTGGGATGCTCTTACATGTAAAACAACCCTGGCAGATATCTGTCTAACCTTTCCTTGAAAGACTGGAAGGAAGGCGATGCTATAATATCCTCAGGCATTTCTACCACAAAAGGCAAAAATGCATCACTTTGATCATCTCTTGAAATGAACCTTAGCTTTACTGTTTACACATTACTCTGACCTCAGTTATCCCAGCCTGAATACATAAAAAACAGAATGTGATTGATTCTATTTAACCTAATTGGAGCAGCATATCTATACAGTTTAATGTAGGGCATTGCAATGAGGGTTGGTGGCTTTCCTGTGTGATGAACATGGTCCACTTTTTAAGAGTGATCTGTGGGGTTGAGTCCCAATCCCCCAAATATGTGCAGTGTTGAATAGCTCTGTAAAGTTCAGAGTAAAACCCAGGGAAAATCCCACAACCCACTGACATGGGAGGCATGAGCTGCTAACTATGAAATAATTAGGCCGGGCTGTGGCGCAGCTGGCTAGTAACCAGCTGCTATAAATCACTACTGACCGAGAGGTCATGAGTTCGAAGCCCGGGTTGGGTTAAGCCTCTGACCATTAATAGCCCCGGCTTGCTGTTGACCTATGCAGCCCCGAAAGACAGTTGCATCTGTCAATTAGGGAAATTTAGAAACGCTTTATGCGGGAGGCTAATTTACAACACCATAAAACTGCCAGCAAAACACGAGGAAAGGAATGAGGAAGTACAGCCACTACTGGACGGTGAAGCAACAGCTCCCCCTGTGGCCGGAATCGTGAAGCTGGAGAAATGTTAAAAATGCCTCTGAGTCTGTCTAATGTATGTTGTTTGTCTGTTGGCATTGAATGTTTGCCATATTTTATCTTGGGTACACACAATTTCTTTACAGTATTTATATTCTGCCCTTCTCACCCTGAAGGGGACTCAGGGCGGATTACAATGAACACATGTTCATTGTAATCCGCCCTGAGTCCCCTTCAGGGTGAGAAGGGCAGAATATAAATACTGTAAATAAATTGTGTGTACCCAAGATAAAAAATTCTGGAGTGCTCTGCTCTGGATCTGCCCAGACACAGCATAGGAGTATCCCAAAAACCTTTCGAAGTCCGGACAAACAGGTAGGCTGACAGAGCATTGGCACCAGTGACCCATCCATGTGAGGCCAATTCTACTGTCTCACTGGCCAAAAGGAGCTGCCTAACAGAGCCTTGTTGGTGATGCCACTTTTGGTGAGGTCAGAACAGAGTGCCTAGCTATGTGATCACCCAAAGTGACAACACAAGCAAAGCTCTGTTGGGAGCTGTTTCTGGCTGGTAACACAGCAGTGAGTCTTTTTGACATGTGGACAATGGATCACCCCAGATCAAGCCTAATCCAGGTGTCCACATGTCAAAAACACCAGAGGTCACTGTGGAAGTTTCAGAGTAACTTCTGTTTCTTCTTGTAGTGACCAATGACTGGAAGTAACCATTGGCTAAAGAACCAGCGGTACATTGTGTGGTCTGAGTTTATTTGGCTTGTGCAGACACTGCCATAGTATTCCGGAACTGAAAGTCACCTTAGAGGTCATCTCCTTCAACTTTTGATGCATGGACACTTACAATGATTGCAGACCTCCAATCAAGGGCTATATGCCACATTTAAAGATACTCAACGTAACCATTGGAAGTAGCTGCAATTTGGAACAAATCTGAATTTTGATCAGGCTTAACTTTTTGCTGACAGGAAGCTTCCATTCATGGAAGGGGTGAAAATTTCCACTCTACACTGGACCTGGGATGGTCTTGGGGGAAATAAAGGTGGAAGCAATTTCCACTACACAAGCAGAAATCCACTTGCCCAAGATTGAATATAGCACTCCATTTCACCTCCTTGAATTCAAGTCATCTCCTCAATTGGCTCCTTAGAATCCTGTCTTTCCACTTCAGTGCTTCACTGGGGCTCAACATTGGGTCAATTCAACCTTCTTTGCCTAGGGCTCTATGCAAGAAATGGGATTCTGCTGAGAACATAAAATTAATAGGTAGCTTTGTTATGGAAGATTGCACAGCTTCAGTCTTCTGCTCTCGGCTTTACCTTGGATTTTATTCTTGGCTGTTTCCTTTTCGATTTGGTCTGTGTGCATTTGTTTAGCTGGTTACACCCCACTTTCCTCCCCAAAATTAGCACTCACAAGACTAACTAAAGGGTTGTGAATAAACACAAACATTTTAATTATAAATTAAATTATAATATCCAAATGTAAGTATCAAAAGCAATTCAAAGCTCAGTAATAAAGCAGTAATAATAGCCATTCAACAAAAGTTGCCATACCATCCAACATTTCAAAAACAAATATGGCACATGGTTAGGTAAGCAATAGCAATTCCTAAAATATATATTTCAGTCTCTTTTCTTCACTTCCAGACCAAGACATTTTGTTGTCTGAGCTGGAGTAGCAAATGGCACCAACCCATCCAATTCAAGATGAACAATATTTAAAGCCACCCAATGCCCAAGGCAATAAAGACTGCCAGCATCTCTCCCCATTCAAGAATGGCAAAAAGGTTAAACAACTGAAACTGTGCTGCCCTTTCATAACACTGCTGCTTCACTTTACCTAATGATGGGATGACCTTGATCTATCTAATGGTATGGCTAGCCCATCTCTAAATTCAGAATCTGTATCTGATACAGAGTTTAGCTCCTTTGTTCACTTATTCATGTTAATCCACTAAGTGAGCATGAGTCAACAGTGCTATGCAGCAGCTTGAAAAGCCTATATGATTTTAAGCTGCATCAACAGGAGTATAGTGTCTAGGGAAGACTGAAGGAAGCAATAGTTCCCCTCTCTATTGCTTTAGTTATTTCAATTCAGCAATGATTGTGGCCAGTTTGGGGCACCACCATTCAAGAAAGATATTGGTAATCCTGAACATGTCCAGAGAAGGGTGACCAAAATCATAAAAGGACTAGAAACCAAGTCCCTCTAATGAGCCACTTAGGGAGCTGGGTATGTTTAGTCTGCAGAAGAGAAGATTAAGAGGTGACATGTTTTAATATCTGAAAGGATGCCATTCTGAGTATGAAATGAACTTGCTTTCTGCAGTCTAAGGACTTTTAGCACATTGCCTAATGGATTCACCATGCATCACAGTGCATCCATGGAGTCCCATCGAGGGCCCCGGGGAACCTGTCAGTTCACTCACAGCATCACCCGACTTGCCTGGGACCCGGCTTCCCCCATTGTTCTAAAGGCAACACGGGAAGCTTCCTGTGTTGCCACAGTGGCACTCGCTGTTTGCTCTCCCCTTTTTCGCATGGAGCTCAGCCAGAAGTACACATGTGTTGTGTAATGGGCTCTGTACTGAAAGGGGAAAATAAGTGGTGTATAACTGACAAAGGAACCCCTCTGATGAGATCGTTAGAGATTAGGAAACAGATCAATGGAATTGAACTGCAGGAAAAGAGATTCCAACTAAAGACTTCCTTACGGTAAGAGGTGTTTGGAGGTGGAATATGCTGCTGTGGAGTGTGGTGGGGTCTCCTTTTGTGGCTAGTTTTTAAACAGAGGCTGGAAGGTCATCCAGTAGTAGTCCTTGGATTGTGCATTCCTGAATGACAGCGGATTGGACTGGATGGCCTTTGGGTTCTCATAATAATAATAATAATAATAATAATAATAATAATAATAATAATAATAATAATAATAATAGTGCGGTTTTCTGGCATTGTATATTTCTGCCGCTTATGTTACTGTTCATTTGTATTTTGATTCCATAGCCCACTTGTCGATGGATGTCCAGAATCAGCAGCATCCACCGTGGTTCTTTTTATCCTGGGTGATGACCGAGCCAGTATAGACTTCATTTTGGTTTGATTCTCCATAATGCTAATGGGTTAAGTGCTCTTAATTCCATTCCTTGGCTGAGACCTCTCTGGCTTGGTTGGACCTGCCGGTAGTTACACTACAGCCCTCAGTCATCATTGGAGCAGTTAAGCCCGCCCACCATGTCAAGGGGGAACTTCAAAGACTCTGGCAGAAACCAGTGCAGGTGGTCCCGGTGGTGATCGGCACATTGGGTGCCGTGCCAAAAGATCTCAGCCGGCATTTGGAAACAAGAGACATTAACAAAATTAGGATCTGCCAACTGCAAAAGGCCACCCTACTGGGATCTGCGCGCATCATCCGAAAATACATCACACAGTCCTAGACACTTGGGAAGTGTTCGACTTGTGATTTTGTGATATGAAATCCAGCACATCTATCTTGTCTGCTGTGTCATAATAAAATAATAATAATAACAACTTTATTTTTATATCCCGCTCCCATTTCCCCAAAGGGGACTCGGGGCGGCTCACATGGGGACAAGCCCCGTTTCAACATACAATAAAATACAGCATAATTAAACCAATGTAAAACAGGTAAAATAGTTTTATGAATCTATGTTTCTAACTATAGTAGAGTCTCACTTATCCAACATAAACGGGCCGGCAGAACGTTGGGTAAGTGAATACGTTGGATAATAAGGAGGGATTAAGGAAAAGCCTATTAAACATCAAATTAGGTTATGATTTTACAAATTAAGCACCAAAACATCATGCTATACAACAAATTTGACAGAAAAAGTAGTTCAATATGCAGTGATGTTGTGTTGTAATTACTGTATTTACGAATTTAGCACCAAAATATCACGATGTTTTGAAAACATTGATTACAAAAATGCATTGGATAATCCAGAATGCTGGATAAGTGAGTGTTGGATAAGTGAGACTCTACTGTACTTTGATTTGAGTGTTCCTCATCAGTATAGTTCTCCAACTAACAGTGGAGTCTGTGTGAAAGTGATGTCGTTTCATAGGCACAGAGCTGTCATTCTCCGGGGTACATATAATTCCAGTGGGAGGAGTGTGATTGAACCTCTATTCCTAAACTTTAGAATCTTGTCCACATTCCTAACTCTGTTTCATAGGGTTCAGGCAGCAATTAGCATCAATGCTGGCAGCCTTTGAGTTGTGCTTTCTTCTTCTGTCACAGTAAGATAAAGCGATACACCTCATCGGCGAATGAGCGTGAGAGACTCAAAGGCTGAGGTATGTCTTTCATGTGTTGCTTTATAATTATGCAGTAATGAAAACCAATTTTCTAAAAGGCTGATAAAGCCAAACAATAAAAGAGATTCCAACAAAATATTAAGAACAACTTATTTACTATAAGAGTTATTTGGCAGTGAAATAGGCTGCTTTTGAATGTGGTGGATTCTCCTTTGAAGGTCTTCAAACAGATAAGATAAGGCCCGGGCTGTGGCGCAAGCTGGTGAGCAGCCAGCTGCAGCCAGCTGAGACCAATCACTTTGACCAAGAGGTCATGAGTTCGAGGCCAGCTCGGAGCCTGCGTTTATCTTTGTCTTTGTTCTATGTCAAGGCATTAAATGTTTGCCTTATATGTGTAATGTGATCCGCCCTGAGACCCCTTTTGGGTGAGAAGGGCAGAATATAAATACTGTAAATAAATAAGATGAAAAATAATAAATATTTTTCTGATCCCAGTCTAGCTTTCTCCATAAACGTACAAACAGCTGGAAAAAAATTACACAGAATATTTTTTCTGCCATAAAACTACTTTTTCCATATGTGTACAAGCCTGTCTCATGTATCTGTTTTGCATCTGAAGAAGTGGGTTTGTATCCACAAAAGCTCATGCTAAAATAAAAACCATTTGGCATTAAAGGAGCTGTTACATTCCCCACCCCAGTCTCTTTCTCTTATCAATGCTGCCCAAGACAAACTCAGCTACTTCTTTTAAAGTTAGAATGATACAGAATCACAAAATGGAAGGAACTTTAGTCCAATACCCTGAAATTAAAAACAAAAACAAAACTAATGCTCTCCTGACAGAAAGCTACCCAATTCATTTAAATACATTCAGAGGAAGTCTATTCTTATAGTAAAGAAATTCTTCCTAAAGATAAATCTCTTTAAAGCTAATCTGAATCCATTGGTTCATGTCCTAGCCTCTAGATCAGTGGAAAACAAGCCTGCTCCATCTTCTACAAGACATTCCTTCATACTCTGGTATCTATGAAAGTGATATACATAGTTTCACTTAACCATGTTCCAAAAAAAAAAAAAAAAACACATGGTCTCTTTAGACATCTCTAGATTCTTGAGAAAGAAGTCTGTCATACAACAGGATTCATTCCAATCCATGTTTTTTAATACCCATACGAAGTCAATGAATATATAGCTCATACAATATTTAAAGACAGCTGTCATATCCCCTCTCTCCCAATCTTCTTCAAGCTCCTCAGTGCAGCTTGGTTTCCAGAAGTTTGACCATCTTGGTCACTCTCATCTGGACATGTTCCAACTTATTATCCAGTTGTTATATAGAAGGGAATTGCCAACTTTAAGAAATACAGTAGAGTCTCACTTATCCAACATAAACGGGCCGGCAGAATGATGGATAAGTGAATATGTTGGATATTAAGGAGGGATTAAGGAAAAGCCTATTAAACATCAAATTAGGTTATGATTTTACAAATTAAGCACCAAAACATCATGTTATACAACAAATTTGACAGAAAAAGTAGTTCAATATGAAATAATGCTATGTAGTAATTACTATATTTACAAATTTAGCACCAAAATATCACAATTTATTGAAAACATCGACTACAAAAATGCGTTGGATAATCCAGAATGTTGGATAAGTGAGACTCTACTGTACCAGTTTGTCATATTTGTGCCACTGCAAAGGAATTAAGGCACAGATTGACAGAAAGAGGTAAGCATCACCTGATATCTCCTAACAAAAACACTGATTACTATGCAAGATGATACAACAACAGAACCCTGCGGCAAGGGTTGTGTTGGACTGGTGCAGGTTAATGCACACCTCTGGCAAGTATTTTGGCTTTACTTCATCAGAAAACCATGCCAGCCCTTGCAAAGTTGCTCGGCACAGACTGATTATATATATATAGGCATTTTTTTTAAAAAAAATTACAACAAAAATGGCCACAATCAAGTTGCTATATCTTGCATTTGCTTCTCTTAAGCAACTTCATCTTGAAATATCTTTGTGCTGATCTGTTTAAACCTGGGGCTTACATCCCTAACATATTTGCATTTTGGTACTCACAAGCTCTGCTATCTTGTGATGCATACAAATATTGTTTCCATGCTTGGCTTATTGAGGTTAGTATTATGACGTATATGTATGTGGCAAATTAAATACCAGTTTTCTCTCTTTTCAGATATGTATCTGCTACATTTAAGGCTTAAAACATTTAAAAGAGGACAAAGTGAGTTGTGTTTTTAATTTTAACAAAATTAATGTTAACACTAATATGCTGGTATTTAAAAATAATGTTTCAAGCCAATTGAGAAATTATTGTTCCTTATGTGCCTTGTCTTCTATTAAAAGGGATGCGCATTTCCAATAATTAGCTTCTTCTTCCACCAGAAAGTGGATTATTCTCAGAGATGTGTGTCTTCCAAATCAACCCTGTGGTTATTTTTCAAAAACCAGACACAAAGAAAGCATGCTAAATGCTACAAGATAAAAGCATTTGCTATAAAAAAACTAATGTATTTCACCACTTTGAAAAGTAATTACACAAAAATATGTTAAGTGTGTTGCTTAGTTTGAATCATAATTTGACTACTCCCATTAAGCATCTCTGTCCTTGTATCAGGACTGATCTTGTCAAGATGTCTTTAATATCTTATTGATTTAGAGCCATGCAGCCTATCATTTCTAGGAATAGAATGGACATTAAAATATCTGAAAAATGTTCAAAAGGTTTTTGTGTTGAGAAACTCTAAAAATGCTGTCATTGGGACTGATTCTGTGCAAAAGTCACATGGTTTTTTGTACAGACAACAGCATTTTCTGCACAGAAAACATGTTTTATTTCTGAACAGAAAATGTTCTGCATTGGAAAATTTCCAGTTCCAGCTATTTTTGGAGCATGAAATGGTCAGGCTGCTTACTTGTAAACATGCTTCTTTGAATGGTCCTCTGTGAATCCACACATATGGAGTTACTGCACCTCCGCAGGTTCCAACAGAAGGCTTCCCAAGCTGTATTTTTAAAATTTTGGCAGTAGCCCCGCACACTTTTCCCAGGGCATAAAAGATACCCTGGCTGCACGCTCCCCAGTTCCTTCACCACAATGACAGGAAGAAAGGAGGAGGTTTGCATGAGAGGGGAGGAATGAGCAGATTTGTGTGGATTCACAGAGGACCACTCGAAGAAACATGGTTGCAGATAAACAACCTGACCTATTTCTTCATGGTCTCTGTGAATGCACACATATGAAGATTAGCAAGCTAAGGTCTAGGAAGGCAGGACATATATTAAGTGAAAAAACAGTTCTTTCTTTATTGTGTAAAAAGAACAAAAATATCTGAAGACCTTAAGAGCAACAGAATCAAGCAGGAAAAGATACAGGTGCAATAAATCACTCTGACCAAGAGGTCATGAGTTTGAGGCCACCCCTTGTCGGGGTGACCACCCGACAATTAAAAATAAAATATAGGCCCTGCTCGTTGCTGACCTAAGCAACCCGAAAGATAGTTGCATCCATCAAGTAGGAAATTTAGGTACCACTGATATGTGGGGAGGCTAATTTACGACACCATAAAAATCACCCAGCCGCCATTGGAATGAGGAAGTGCCGTCGCAGTGGATGATGAAACAGCTGCTCCTCCTGTGGCCAGAATCAAGCATACCCTCAGGAAGCTGGAAGCTGGAGAAGGTTTAAATTGCCTCTGCATCTGTCTCTGTCTCTGTTCTATGTTATATGGCATTGAATGTTTGCCTTATATGTGTACAATGTGATCTGCCCTGAGTCCCCTTTGGGGTGAAAAGGGCGGAATATAAATACTGCAAATAAATAAATAAATAAATAAATAAATAAATAAATAAATAAATGGTCCTGAAAACAGTATTTTCCTATATTACAAAGAGGTGGCAAGGCCCTTTGTGGCTCTGGGATGGACTGAGGTGGGAGGTGGGCATCAAGCAAGTTGGTAACAAAGTTCAATGGCTGAGGTGATCCAGTGGGACAAATGCTGGGAGAAGACGGGGTTCCAAAGTTTGTCTGTGGCATAGGATACAAAGAGTCTTGCGGAATTCCTCATAGGGTGAGTCCAATCTCTATAGAAAAGCAGCACCCTCCTGACATCTAGGAGGTGAAGATAATTTTCCAGTGGCAAGGACAGAGATTGGAAAAAAGCCATGAGAACAATCTCCTGGCTGATATGAAAAGTGGATATTACTTTCAGGAGGAAGGTGAGGTCAGTTCGAAGGACAGCTTAATCCCGATGGAAGATGAGGCAAGGTTCATCTACTCTGAACACCACTAGCTCTGATGGATCTCATCACATGAAGGACTTCATCAGTTGGTATAGGGAAAAGTGAGAAAAGAATAGGGAACCATCCTTCTTTGTCCCCGACCGTCTTTCCCCATCTTCTGGGATGGCCACTCATCCCATGTTGTCTCCCGTTGTTTCCCATTGTTCCCCCACTTCCTCCCAGTGTTCTCCAATTAGGAGTCAGGTAGCACCTGACTCCTGAAAACGGAGTCTTCTCTCTGTTTTTAGGTGCTGGCAAGATGGATTCCCATGGGTAGCCACTGGAAGGGACTCTGTTTTGCCAGCGCCTAAAACAGACTGTGTCTGATAAGGTAGTTAGAAGAAAATTACTAAAATTACTCATTGCTTCCTTGCAAAAGAACCTGAATAAAAAAAATAGCATTTCTACACACTTCCTCATCCACCATGGTATCACTTTTCACTTAAAAAAAAATTTGATGCAAAATTTGTCTTATTGGGTTTCAGAACTTCAATTGTTCCTTTGGAGAGTGAGTTTCATAATCTGAAGCTGGCCTTTTACTGTTTCTGTATTTTTAATATGTGGTTTTATTTTCCTCTGGGATAAAACAAGTGTAAAACATCATATGCAGTTCTTGCCTTACAGCAATCCCCATGGATAACAAAATCAGTTAGTTGTGTGGAAATCCAGGATAGGAAAATACACACTCATCAGAGAAACTTTGGAGTAATTTTCGGGTTTTTTCTTTTCTTTTTAAGGTCATTAAATAGTGCTGAGGAAACTGACTGCAGAGAAACCCATGATATCTTTCAACATTTTCATTTACATCCTCTCTGCTAATGCCTACAGTTATGATGGCATTCTGTGACAAAAAATAATAATTTTGACAATCTCAGGTCTTCTTGACAAGCCCTGGGAAAACAGAAGATGCCAACTCTTTAAGTTAGAAAAAAAGAAGAATTACTGCCATCAAGCAAAACAAAACTCTCTGGGCTCCAATGCTGAATTTGCTCTTTTAAGCTATTGTACAATCTGGAATTAAAGTTTGCACAATCATATAGTAGGAGCATGCATGGGATTTAATTGAATTCCAAATTTAAGGATCAAATTGGGCAGGATTCATGAGTTGTCTGAATCCAAACACCTCTCTTTCCAAAGCTTTGTCATAGATCCAGGGGGACAAGAATACAGAGAAGCTTTCAGTGCTTCACTGGCTTCTTCATCATTCCCCCTTTTTAAGAAGACCATAGAATCCTAGAATCCATGAGGGCCAATGAGTCCAAACTCTATCCTGCCATCCAGGAAGACCCAGTCAAAGCCACCCCTCATAGATGGTCATCCAGCTCCTGTTTAAAAATACCACAATTGCTTCACATTATAATTATAAGTTTGAAACAAAACACAGCAACAAACCTAAATTACTAACTTTCTAGAATAGATTCAGGACTTTGGATAGCTCCTTAAAGATACAGGCTAAAACTCAGAACCAATTCACAGGCATGAAAACCATAAGCCACTGCCACTTCATGCTTCAGAAGCTCCACAGCTTGAACTTCACAATATAGGTGGTTTCTCCTACTCTATTTCCCAGTATGAGCTCCTGCTTAAGTCATGCAGTCATGCTGGCCACATGACATTGGAGGTGTCTACGGACAATGCCAGCTCTTTGGCTTAGAAATGGAGATGAGCACCAACCCCCAGAGTCAGACATGACTGGATTTAACGTCAGGGGAAACCTTTACCTTTACTTTAAGTCAGGGTGGACGAGCAGATAGAAAGAACTTCCATGAAGACCATAATATTTGGGTCTTAAAGGCAAATATAGGGAAATCATCTCAATCCAAGCCATACAGATCATTATCAGCACTTTATATCATGCATGGAAGCAGACAAGCACTTCAACAATGGAGATGTGTATTTCCTCTAACTAGTCATAGTCAGTAGACTTACACAGTGTTTTCCAAGCAGTTTCCAAACCAAGTTGTTTAGTACCCTGGCCAGACCTGACATGACGCACTGGCTTTAATTGTGTAAAGGCACCTCTCTGTATGTATATATGTGTGTGCTTGTGTCTTCAAGTTGCATGTCAACTTATGGTGTCCTCATGAATTTCACTGGGCAGTTGATCTCAAAACTTTACCTTTATATCTACATGATAATATTACCTCCTACTTGATGTTGTACAGTAGCAATGTATTGTCAGAAAAAAAGTATTGTGTTCCCTACCACTTAATCAACTAGCGTCCCTCAAGAAGGTTGAACCAAATAGTTTGAAAACCACTGTTATAGTGTATTCTTAGGCAGGGAATACTCAAGGGTAGTTTTTCCAGGTCCTTTAAAATATATCCTACAGACCATCTAAGCATTAAAGAGGGTTGATCCTGCTTAGCTTCCAAGGTCAGACTTGCTCTAGTGCCTTTAAATAAGGACCACAGCAGAAACTTGGGCATCAGGGTTGAATCCAGAAATACATCCCAGGTGTGTTCCTGAGATTTCAGGGATAATGTCAAGTACAAACTGAATCTATATTTTTCAACCTTCTTGTCAATAGATAAGTGCATCTCTTTCTTATCCAGATGATACTTGATTTCCGCTTATGCCCAGTCCAGAACTGACATTTGTTTAGTGGAGAATAGTTCTGTGGGATACAGAAGATGCTGTTTTTCTTGGTTTGAGTTTCTATTTTTTATTGTATTCTTCACCTTTTAAAAAACTGAATGGGATTCTGGTGCATAAAATGTACCATCAAATAGAATGCCCAGTCTTTCTATTGAGTCACCGAAGAAGCATCCATTTACGATTGCTATAGTTAAATATATTTTTAGCGGAGGTAGCGACTTTCTGAGAGCAAATGCTGCCTCTGTTCATTTTAATGATTTAGGAGACCAGTTAAATGCATTAAGTAAACTTTAAGGCACCACTCTTTTTTTGGGAAATGGAAGCGCACAGTCTCCATGGAGAATCAGGAAGAGCAGTTCCTCGGTTAGGAAAAGAAATAGAGGTCTTTAGGTTGCAAATGCACTGAAGATAATGGATTTTGTGTGCGTCTTTGTTCATATGGTGCAAATGCAAAACTTTTCAGCTCAAATGAACATTTCTTCAGGCAGAAAAAAATGTCTGAAGAGTTGTTCTATCTACTTTCAGCACAATTCCACAATAAACCAAAGATGTTCCATGAAATGAAAATCAGCTTTCTATTTCTGCTTGTCCCTTTGAGTATTTCAATGCCATTGTGGTCACATCTTGTTGTATGGATCACATTTTGTAATCATCTTTTGTAATAAAACCTACATAGGTTCAAAGAATGTCCATCTCAGATGTGGTGAACTGTTTCTTTGGTTTACATTTCAATGCAAATTCATTGCAGCCTGTACTGAAAGGAATGCTATTTGCTATTGAAATCCACTTGTTTATTAAAATCTCAATGCAGTTTATGTACATTGATCAAGATTCTGTTCAGAGCTGGTGGTATATAAAGTGCCACCTCACTGCAGCTCTAATGTACTAACTAGCAACCTCATCAGTCGTAGCTGTTTTTGGTGGCATACGCAACTTCCTCTGCAGTTTTGCGATGGAGCCCACTGGCTCCCATCCTACGATAATAAAAAAAATAATAAATTTTATTTGTATACTGCTCAATCTCCCCAAAGGGACTCAGGATGGTTTCCAAAGTAGATAAAGCATTCCACTGCCAACATAAACATACAACATAACCATAATAAAACATCAACATGTTACTATTAAAAACAATCAAACATATTTAAAATTCAGTTCCAGTACTACTCCAGTTCAATTACCAATGGTGAAACTTTCAGGGTGGCCCAAGACAACTATTTGAAGTAACATAGGACTGGGGAGTGGATAAAGTGCAAACTGATGGCCAGGGTAGGGCCTGGGCTACTCAATTCCAAGATCTGATGAGCAGTTATAGGAGGACTAAGGTAGCACGTGGTCTCATAAGTAGTTTAATGTAAATGTTAAAAAGCATTGGGGATAGAATGGTACCTTGTGGGATGCCTTTTTTGAGGAACAGCTAACCACATGTGCCACCATCTGGAACCTGTCTAAGAGGTACAACTGGAACCACTATAGCACAGTCCTTCCAATACCCAGCTACCCCAAGCATTCCAGAAGGATGCCATGGTTTATTTATTTATTTATTTACATCATTTATATTCCGCCCTTCTCACCCCGAAGGGGACTCAGGGTGGATCACATTACACATATAGGCAAACATTCAATGCCTTTTAACATAGAATAAAGACAAACAAACATAGGCTCCGAGCGGCCTCGAACTCATGACCTCCTGGTCAGAGTGATTCAATGCAGTTAATTGTAGCTGGCTTGCTCTCCCGCCTGCGCCACAGCCCGGGCCCATGGTTGATGGTATTTAAAGCTGCTAAGAGGTCTAGAAGCACCAACTGGGAAACACTTCTGTCAGTGTAAGATGGAGATCATCCACTAAGGTGATCATAGCAGTCTCAATTCCATATCCTGCTCTGAAGTCAATTTGAAATGGGTCAAGGAAGTGTTTATCATTGAAGACTGCCTGGAGTTCGAGGGCAAGTGCCTTCTCAATCGCCTTTCCCAAAAAAAGAAAAGTTAGAAATGGTCTGTAATTATTAAGGTCCAGGGGATCCAGGAAGGTCTTTTTCAGTAGCAGTCTAACTACTACTTCTTTTAAACAAGAAGAGTGTTCTTTCATCATATGATTAACTGATTTGATTTATATCCTGTTTTCCTCTTGAAAAGAATTCAGAGCAACTTACAATTAAGGCATAACATCTAAAAAAAATGAAGTGCATTTTAAAATAAGTAAATAAATAATATATCCAATTAGAATACTATTTTCCTGCATGGTAGGGGATTGGACTAAATGGCCCATGCAGTCTGTTCACTCTATGATTCTATAGAATATTGCAATTAAAACATTTAATATATGCATTGTGTGTGGGTATGTGCATGCTTTGACAATTAAAATGGCATCAAAATCAAGAGATATAGTTAGCAAGTCAAGTAGATTCACATCAATAAGAGATGTTGATCAGAACATAACAATGTATGATAAAACACAAATTTAGATAGATAGGGTTATGAATCCAGGCTGGATTCAACTTTAACTTTAAATATGATTTCAAAAGTGTTGAGGCTATTCTAGGGATGGGATCTGGCAACTTGGATGTCTATGTGCCTTCAAGTCAACTGTTGACGTGTTGTAACTTCATATATTTCTTAGGTAGGAAATACTCAGAAGTGGTTTTGACCATTCCCTCCTCAGAAATGTACCCTACACAAGCTTGTATTTGATAGCAATTTTCCATCCATGTACCTCACCTTTAAAAATACAACAACACTACATCACTCCAATTTGATTAGCCCTGCCTGAAGGCCAATCCAAACAAAAAGGCCTTTGTATGATGCTGCAGAGAGAGCAGAGCGCAGAGAGATGAAACTTCTCATAGGAAGACGTGCCTATGTCTAGTAGAAACCACCAAAAAGGTTTCTCTCATGTCCTCACCAGCCAAGCCTACAAGAGCAGTGGGATAGAGAGAAAGACTTTTGTTAAAGCTGACAAGGCTCAGTCAAGCTTGTATGGGAGATAAAGGCTTTCATATAGTCTGAACCTAAACCATATAGGGCTATAAGGATCAAATGTATGCATAAAAAGTGGAGGTTAGTAATTGTCTTGGCATGAATAAACAATTTCCCCTCTGCAGTTACTTTAGTGGATTCAAAGGGATTCCCTTAAAAAAAAAAAAGGTAGGTGCCAACGTGGGCAGTCAGCTCTGGAAAACCTAGAACATGTAGTTCTCCAATGCTGTTTATATAACAGCACCAGGACATAAATTAATAGCACATTGGCCGGGAACAAACACAATTAGAGAGGATATGATATACGGGTGTTCTTCTGAGCAAGCCAGATTTACAAAACCATATTTGTCATGGCCAGTTTTCGAATGGTGGTTCAGTCAATTTAAAAAGAATGGGCTGAGCTCCATATGACACCTTGCCAAAATGATTCAGCACAGCAAAGGTGGGGAGGAGAGGAAGAGGGAGAATAAAGTTTGGGTCCCTATTTCTACTGCTGAGATAGGGTTGGTTTAATGTTGGTTATAAGAGATATTTTTATTGGTACTTGATATTCTGTAACTGTAAGTCAGCTATGCCATTGTATTTTGGGCTAACCAATAAAGTGTCTCCACATAAAAATATGTTTTGTATACAAAACCATTTGAGGTTTTTGTATGCAAAATACCTGTTTTTGTTTTTGAAAAATACTATGCAGTATTATTCACTTAGGAGGCAACACCTCTGCACAGAGGGAATACTGTTTTCTGTACAAAAATAATCTTATTGTGCTGAAACCCATTTGTTTCTTTGTGTGCAGTCTAGATGTGCATCTACACTCTGAAAACTAGGGTTGAGATCCCTCCTCAACAATTAAAACTCTTCTCATGATTTTGGGAAAGTCATTAAGTGATTAAGTCACTTAGATAAGTGTTTATTTTGCAAAGAAATGGCTGAACAAATCTAATGGGTTTTCTTTTGGGTTGTCTTTGGTTGGAGACAACTGTGGTAAAAAAGGGGATCTGTTGCCACTTGTTCTTGTGCCGTCAAGATATTTCTGACTTATTGTGACTGCATGAAGAGAATATCATGGGTGTTTGGGGAGGCTGAGAATGTGTGATTTGCCCAAGGTCACCCAATGGATTTCCATGGTTGAGGAGGAGGAATTCCAACTTTGGTGTTCAAGAAAACAGAAGTGATATATTCTAGTGATCAACTCCTGTTGTTGCTATGAGCCTTCAAATCATTTTTGATTTATGCTGACCCTGAGGGAAACCTATAATGGAATGTTCATGGCAATATTTTCTTTAGATGGGGTCTGACATTGCTTTTTGCTGAGGCTGAAAGTGTTTGTTTTGTCCAGCATCACTCAATGGGTTTTCATAGCCAAGAAGAGGTTCAAATTCAGGATCCAAGTCCACCACCCGGACTGCTACACCAGGCTGGCTTTCATTTGGCTTTCAATAGGTTGGCCTTACATAGGGGGAAAATGTTGGACCTTACAATTGGGGTAAGATTATATCCTACAATTCAAGCATCCTCCCTGATGACATTTAATGCCACATCACTGAATGATCTCCATTTACTCAAGAAATACGCTGCTCTGAATCTTGGTGATGGACACAATGTTATGACACAATGATGAAGAAATTGTGCGCAAAGAAATTATTTTAAAAGCTTCCAGAGAACATTATGAAAGATGGCAAAACACAGCTGTTTTACAGTGGATGAAAAGGATGTAATGATTGACAACCCTGGATTTCTCTTATTCATATGAGGTGTAAGAATAGAAAATGGCTTCTCTTTTGAAGTATAAATGCACTGTTCCATAATGGATATTAATACTGGCTGGCCTTTCGACTGAAGGCATTTGATGCTAACTTTTCAGGAGGAGGATTTCATCACATACTAGGTTCATTTGAAGGGCTGGTAGTTGGTTTTAGGTACGCTACAATCTCTGCTGAGCCAGAATGATGTAGTAATTTGAGTGCTGAGCTTAGGAGTCCAGGAGACCAAATTTGAGACCTCACTTTGGACTCAGAAGGAGATGTTAGTGGTGGGCTTGCCGGGAGAAATGTGTGGCCAGTTATGGTGATCTCATTGTGATGTATGTAATGTATCTGGCATTAATGGAATTACTGCAGGGGCATTGCAGACCAAGAAAATGTAGTGCAAAACAGATTTCTTTTCATCGGTGCAAACAAGCCCTATGATGCAGGGCTGCATCTCTGTTCCACAAAAAAAAACAAAAAAAAAAAAAACAGGCTCAGTATCTTGGATAGCTTTTTAAAATTTCAAACTAAAATCCACTGTTTGGCAGGGTGCTTTGGATGCAATCTGGTTTGGGGTTTTAATTTTATTTTAAATCAATGTGGGAGAATACAAAATAGAAAGATTAATCAATCACACCTTCAGAATAATTGAAGAACATCTGAGTAACAGGCTGATGAAGAGCTGTTTTTCCCTGACAAAGTATTACAGAAAATTCAAACAAGGCACCTGCCTTGAGATGAAAGAACTCAAGATTAAAAGCCAAGCTCCTGGGAAGAGCTTCGAACAGCAGGAATACACAGTAAGCATCAGTCTTGGGCTTCACATTTGCTGATGACCTCTTCATTCCACCAAATGGCAGCTTGTATACATATTTTTTCTATTCCCTCAGCAATAATAATCATTGCATTCTGACATCCAGAACAACAATAAAGTCTTGTTTTTCTGGAAACATTTTCTACTTGAATTTTTCTTCCCACTTTTCACCCGGTTCCCGGTTTTGACAGAGTCTGATCTCACAGCATTTCCAATGGCTACAGAAACTACAAATAATGTTTGGTTTGGGTAGCTGTGAGTTTTCCAGGCTGTACGGCCATGCTCCAGAAGCATTCACTCCTGATGTTTTGCCCACAACTATGGCAGGCATCCTCAGAGGTTGTGAGGTCTGTTGGAAACTAGGCAAGTGGAGTTTATATATCTGTGGAAGGTCCAGGGTGGGAGAAAGAACTCTTGTCTGTTTGAGGCAAGTGTGGATGTTGCAATTATCCACCTTGATTAGCATTGAATGGCCTTGTAGCTTCAAAGCTTGGTGGCTTCCTGCCTGGGGGAATCCTTTGTTGGGAGGTGATTAGCTGGTTCCTTGTCTGGAATTCCCATTCTTGAGAGTTGTTCTTTAATTTCTGTCCTGATTTTAGTGTTTTTAAATACTGGTAGCCCGATTTTGTTCATTTTCATGGTTTCCTCCTTTCTGTTGAAATTGTCCACATGCTTGTGGATTTCAGCCTCTGAGGATGCCAGCCACAGATGTGGGTGAAACATCAGGAGAGAATGTTTCTGGAACATGGCACAAGAACCCAGTGATTCTGGCCATGAAAGCCTTTGACAACACAATGTTTGGTTTGTTTCATTTGTATCCTACTATTCTTTCCTCCCTCCCCCAAAGGCACTCTAGGTGGTGAACCATGACACCAGATTTATCCATCCATCCATCCATCTATCTATCTAGATTTAAAACACTAAATCCCACTTAAATACAAACCAACTCAATAAAAACAGTCATCACTTTCAGAAATAAACCCAGAAAAAATAATTTTATTCAAGCTGACTATTGATAGCTGATAATCTATGAGAAACTGGGCTTGCAGGGTTTTTTTTTAAATTGACACACTTTTTCAATTGCTTTCAGATGGATTATATTTCATTCAGTGGGGGCTGGCAATTTTCATTCCAGTGGGGCAATGAATCCACTTGTGGCTAAACTCCAGGGCCAGGCAATGTTGGAAAACTAACTGCCACATTAGCCTGCAAAGAGACCTTGGCGGGCAATATCTGCATCACCAAAAAGGTAAATAAAATGAAAGAGAAGACATTTTACAAAATTAAAATGTAAAAATGATACCAAATGGTCTATAAGGGAGGTTCTGTTTGCTGTTTTTAAAGCCCCTCTGGGCCATTTTAGGATTAGAAGAGGTCTGTTTTTAAAGAAGTGGAAGTGAGCAGAAGTTGTAAAAAATAAAAATAAAAAAAAGATTTCCCAATGCCAGGTAACTCATAGTAGGCCTAAGATTCCTAAAGACACTGGATCCCATCTGACCTTGATAACTTGAAGGTACACAGGTACCTTCAAGGTACACATGAATATGTTCCCAGATCCCATCTCCAGAATAGGTTCAGCACCATGGACAGCATGTCTAAATTTTAAATTGAAACCAGCCTGGACATGGAAATTACCAGCAGAATAGCAACAACTAAAGTGAGAGTGAATATTACAGTTAGTCAAGAGACTTAGAATTATTTGCCTGGGAACAATAATGCTGTAGTTCAGGGGAGTGGAGATGAGATCTCTCTAATAGGAAATTTTAAGTACCTCTCCAAACTGAAAACCCCAAGTTACCTTAGGATACATTCATGACTGTTAGAAGTGTAGTCAAATTAGTATAATTCAGCAATGTGGATGTTTCCCCAGTTTTGGGAGAAAAGAAAGGTATAAAGGAATAAAATCAATAATATATGCCAACTAGTGAGCCACCGGTGGTGCAGCGGGTTAAATCGCTGACCTGCCAAACTTGCAGACTGAAAGGTCGGTGGTTCAAATCAGGGGAGCAGAGTGAGCTCCTGCCGTTAGTCCCAGATTCTGCCAACCTAGTAGTTCAAAAACATCCAAATATAAATAGATCAATAGGTACCATTCCAGTGGGAAGGTAACAGCGCTCTATGCAGTCATGCCAGCCACATGACCTAGGAAGTGTCTATGGAAAATGCTGGTTCTTTGGCTTAGAAATAGAGATGAGACCAATTCTCAGAGTTGGACATGACCAGACTTAATGTCAGGGGAAAACTTTTACCTTTACCTAGTGGGAGGACAACACAAAAGGGGCCAGGATACCCTACCGTGATAGATGGCTTAAGAATCTAGAAAATTCCACTGAAAAAGTGCTGCTTTGCATCTCTATCAAACATGTTTTCAACAATGACAGAAAGGTTACATATGATTCCTTTATTCAGACAACATTATTGTAAATACAAATATGTGAACCATAACAAGCATATTCAACAGCTCATCGGCAAGAGTCTGCATCAAATTGGTACAGCATTCATGTACATGTGTGGAGTTGTGTACTAATCCAGCACTTGGGTTCAATAGCAATATTGTTCAACTGAGCCAAGACACCAAATGTGAATATGTACATGTGTATTTAGTGAAATGCACATTTATCCACATATGTATTGATGTGTAATGGCACAGCATTACTTTGAACTGAATGTGGATGTTCCACCTAAAACAGATATGTTCAATCACTTCCTCAGCAGAACCCACACATGTGTGTTATAAATGGTAACAGCATTAGACTATGACTCCAGAGACCAGGGTTCAAGTCCATGCTGGCCATGGAAACCTTGGCTGAATGACACATTCTCCATCCCAAAAAAACCCATGTTGGGTTTACCTTAGGGGCACATACGTCAGAAACGACTTGAAGGCACACAACAACAGCAAAGACACCAATAGAATCCCAGGCTCCATGAAATATTAATTATGGAGAGTTTTTACACATTAAAATATTGATTTCTCCTTCAGGCCTGCAGCTTACAACATTATAAAAAGGCTTTCTAATCCTGCTGCATGGAAGCAGTGTTTTAAAAGGCAGCAGTTAATTCAATTATCTCTCAATCAAGATATCCCCCAATTCTTGTAACCACCCTCCAGAAAGAAGACATGGGCTAACTACAATCTACATGCAGCCATTGAAAAGCCATCTTCCTTATTATACATAGTGTGTTTAACTACATAGGTAGTGTGTGCATGTGGGGGGAGAATGTGTGTGTGTAAATGTGGAGATGGGAGAGTGAAGGCACATGGCTTTTAAAAAGCTGCACAGATAGATAATCACACGAAAAGTTAATTATGCCAATTAAAGCAATCATCCTTCTCTGCAGCAGATCTGACCTATTTCTAGAAGAGCAGAGGGAAATTTTGATTCCAAATATCTCCGAATTATTGGCACAAGTGATTAGCTGTGAGCCCCTTATGTTTGTAAATTAGTTGGCCCTCTGTTTTAATTAGGAATAGCAGAGAGGGTTGAAGCCCCTTGTACATTGATTTTCAAAAGACCCTGGAATGTGTTTGCAACTTACACAGGCAAAAATGACATTTACATCGGTGGTAAGTCTCTCTTCTTTTTTTTACTGAGGCATAACAGTGGTGGAGGGGCAGCAAGTAAAGCCATCCCAGATGGGACAAAAAGCAGGCTCATCATCACAGGCCCTCTTGGCTTTTCTGCCTCTCTCCTTCACTTCCTTTTGCTTTTCCACTAGCACTATTACATTGTCCTATAGGATCTTGGCCAAGGCTACCCACCCTCCAAAATTGCAAGGTGAGACAACTATCTTAGGCAGCAGATCTGGCAATCATGTAACTCCAGCCAAAAATCTAAATCAAAAGGCACAAGGATGGCCTTGTGAAAGTCACACTCTCCGAACGTCAGGGGCAAAGACAGAGACATACACCTACAATCACTCATTCCAAACAAATATTACCATGAAAAGCCTGACAGGTTCACCTTAACTGTGCCATAAGTGTGCCGTTACATGGGGGTGTCACTGCAAAATGACAGCTGGCTGACAAAGTTCTCCATGTCATGGTGTGATTCTCTACTTGTTTGCTAAATTGTATTTTGAGAGAACTAGGTTTCTCCATCCTACATGGGATCTTTCTAGTGGGGTGGTGGGGTCTCCTTTGGAGATTTTTAAACCGAGACTGGATGGTCATCTGTTAGGAGCACTTGAATTATGTCTTCCAGCATGGCAGAATGAGACAGGACTGAGGAGTCTCTTCCAACTCTATGATTCTTTCAAACAGAGAAAAGTAGAAACTATTAACTTCAAAATTATGCTGTTATAATAGATGGTATAGGCGCCCTGGTGGCACAGTGTGTGAAAGCACTGAGCTGCTGAACTTGAGGACCAAAAGGTCCCAGGTTCAAATTCCGGGAGCGGAATGAGCTCCCGCTGTTAGCCCCAGCTTCTGCCAAGCTAGCAGTTCGAAAACATGCAAATGTGAGTAGATCAATAGGTACTGCTCCGGCGGGAAGGTAACGGCATTCCATGCAATCATGCTGGCCACATGACCTGGAGATGTCTATGGACAACGCCGGCTCTTCGGCTTAGAAATGGAGATGAGCACCATCCCCCAGAGTAGGTCACGACTGGACTTAACGTCAGGGGAAAACCTTTACCTTAACAGATGGTATATAATAATAATATAATATAAATATATATAATATAATAAAATAATATAAAATAAATATACTTTATTTATATTCCGCTCTGTCTCCCCAAGGGGATTCACAGCGGATTACAGAATACATACAAGGCAAACATTCAATACCATCACAACTAATAACACAGACAATACATAGATAGACAAAGGCAAGGCTTCCCACTTTTTCATCTCTGGTACCGGGAGGCTCAAATCAGCCATGGGTCAATGCTGCTGTTCCATTTTCCATACCGAGGAGGCTGATGTCCATAGACGCCTTCCTGATCAAATTAACTGCTATGTTTTTCAGGAGTGCCTTTTACCTCCCTGCCGAAGTGGTACCTATTTATCTACTTACATTGCTGTTTTTGAACTGCTAGGTACGCAGAAGCTGGGGCTGATGACGGGAGTTCACCCCAACCTGCAGCTCGAACTGCTGATTTTCCAGTCGAAAAGATTTTCAGTAGCTTGGTGGTTTAACCCACTGTGCTAGCCATGGGTGAAGTGACAGGAAACACGAATCAACATGTCCAACTTATCTGCGAGACTCCATCTCTTTCTATGAACCAGCATGGGCTTTAAGAAGTACCGGGCAGGCCCTCCTCTCGGTCCCACCTTTGTCGCAAGTGCAGTTGGTGGGGACGAGAGAGAGGGCCTTCTCGGTGGTGGCCCCTGGCCCTCCTCTCAAGGGAGATCAGGCTAGCCCCTACCCTCCAAACCTTCCACACACAATTAAAGACCTGGCTTTTCCTACAAGACTCTCTAATAATACATAGATGGACCTTTATTAGCACTTTACAATTTTGAGGCCGAATACTGCTGTTTTATCTACAGCAGTTGCTGCATTTTATTGTTTCTACCAAGGAGGACTGTTTATTTATGATGTTGTGTTGACTGTTTATTGTCTATATTTTGTTTTGCACTTGTTGTACAGGGTGTTTGAAAAAGAACTCCCTAGTTTTAAGTATAAATACCATATATACTCGAGTATAAACTGACCCGAATATAAGCCGAGGCACCTAATTTTACCACAAAAAAACCTGGGAAAACATTGACTCCAGTATAAGCCAAGGGTGGTAAATTTCAGAAATAAAAATACATACCAATAAAATTACATTAATTGAGGCATCAGTAGGTTAAATGTTTTTGAATATTTACATAAAGCTCAAATTTAAGATAAGACTGTCCAACTCTGATCAAATCCTTATTCTCATCTTCTTCAATGTAAATGTGCTTATGTTTCCTTTTAATAATAATAGAGTAAAATAATACATGCAATAATAATAATAAATACAGGAAAATAATACATGTAATAATAAATAGAGTAAAATAATAAATGCAATAATAATAATAATAATAAGAGCAGAGTGAAATAATAAATGTATTAATAATAATAATAAATAGAGTAAAATAAATGTAATAGTAGCAACAATAATAAAGAAAAATAATAAATGTAATAATACCAATAATAATAGAGAAAAATAATAAATGTACCATAGATTCTCGAGTATAAGCTGACCCAAATATAAGACAACCAGGACCCTCACCTGAGTATAAGCCGAGGGGGGCTTTTTCAGTCTTAAAAAAAGGGCTGAAAAACTAGGCTTATACTTGAGTATATGCAGTACATTAAAATTGGGAGTTCTTTTTCAAACAACCTGTATTTTGTATGTCACATCTTGAGTGTTTTGTGAGTTGCCCCAAGTCCCTCTGGGAGATGGTGGCAGGATATAAATAAAGTTGTTGTTGTTGTTGTTGTTGTTGTTTTAGGATGAAAACCAGCATTTCTTGTATTGTGTGCCATTCAGTTTGGATTTTACTCTGTTTTAACTGTTTAATTGGCTTATATTTGCTACAGCTCTGTGTTGTTTTGAGCACTTTCAAAAGAGAAAAAGGCAATTTTTAAAAAATGAACACAAATAAGATTTTGTTTCAGTTTGGGGAGGGGTGAAATGAAATCTTGTCCCTTTTACACAGAGAATAAAGACAAAGCAAAGGTGCAGAATCAAATCCCTTGGTTTGGAGAAACATGCAGCTTTATTGGTCTCAATCCTGACTTGAGCAAATATGGGATGGGCCTGCAAAAGTAGGAACAGGAAGATGAAACAACCTGTGTGCATATAAATGTGAATATGAATATGGAAATCAGCCCCCAGACACACACCAAATTGCTTCAGTTTTAATTTCTCCACTGCCGCTCCAATTAACTGATAACTGGCACGTTTCTAATGCCACAACAAATTGAGATCACCCACTTTAGATGTTGACTTTGCATCTCCAAATTAATTTTCCTTCAGATTTTAATAATCAGTTAAAACTCCAAAATCCTCATTATTAATTTACCAGAAGCAATGCCATGCCTTGTAAAACATTTATGCTGCAGAAAATGAAGAGCCCCTTTCCCAATGATTGCATGGCATGCCTAATTTAATACAGGACTAAATATTTAATTACTAAATGTGGTAAAGATGAAGGTGCGCCACTGAAATTAAACCTCCTCCTTAATGGCAAAAGACTTAATTGTATCCTGTAAAGCACCAGCAGAAGCACCAGCAGTAACCTTCGAAGCAGACTCATTAAGAATGAATCAGAATGGCTAAGCAAACATTCACATAGCGGAACGTGGAACAGCTTTCATCATTTCATCCAGGAAGCCAGATTTCCCTTATGGTGTCATGATATAGTTCATAGAATTGTAGAATCCTAGAATCATAGAGTCAGAAGAGATCCCAAGGGCCATCCAGTCCAAACCCAAACTTTTTTAAAATGTCAGGTGGCGCAATGGGTTAAATCCTTGTGCCGCCAGGACTGCTGACCAAAAGGTTGATGAATCAAGTCCGGGGAGAGCTGGTGAGCTCCCTCTGTCAGCTCCAGCTCCCCGTGCAGGGACATGAAAGAATCTCCATGCTGCCATGCAGGAACATCCAATCCAAGAGTCCCCAGCAGAACCTCTGTTTAAAAAGATCCAGAAAAAGACACTATACTGCACTCCAAGGTAGCATATTTCATACTTCCCTTCTGAGCCTTCTTTTCTCCAAGCTAAACATACCCAGATCCCTCAGCCATTCTGCATAAGGCTTTGTTTCCAATTCTTTGATCAGTTTGGTTACTTTTCTCTGGACACCTTCCATTTGTTCATATCCTTTTTTAATTGCTTTGTCCAGAACTGGAAACAAAATTACAGATGGGGTCTGACCAAAGCTGAATAGAGTGGAATTAGGACCTCCCTCGATCTCGGCACTATACTCCTACTGATGCGGCCTAGAAGCACACTGGCTTTTTAAGCTGCGGCATCATGCTGTTGACTCATGTTCATGCCCCTCTTCTATCCAAAGAGGCCAGAAATTAAATCTGGAATCTTCAACATGGAGATATTCGAAATTTACCACTAAGCAAGGATCTCTTCTGAAGCAAGCTGTCATTTTAGGAGCATTGGTCGCAGCCAAAAATGAGCTTTTTCTTACAAAAATATATAACACTCTCTACCTGAGGCTGCTTTTGAACATAGTTCGGAAGTTTCAATTAGTTCTCAGATCGGCAGGCAGGTTGCTAACTGGGGTGCCATTCAGGGAGTGAACAACTCCTCTGTTGCTAAACAGTTCAGGCCCAGACTATTTTACAACCCGTATCCCGGTTTACAATCCTATTCGGCCACTGTGATCCTCTGAGAGAGAGGGCCTATATCTATCTATCTATCTATCTATCTATCTATCTATCTATCTATCTATCTATCTATCCACACACACACACACACACACACACACACACACACACACAGTATTTATATTCTGCTCTTCTCACCCCAAAGAGGACTCAGGGCGGATCACATTGTACACATATAAGGCAAACGTTCAATGCCATATAACATAGAACAGAGACAGAGACAGACACAGAGGCAATTTAAACCTTCTCTTTCTCCAGCTTCTAGCTTCCAGCTTCCTGAGGATATGCTTGATTCCGGCCACAGGGGGAGCAGCAGCTTCATTATCCACTGCGACGGCACTTCCTCATTCCAACGGCGGCTGGATGATTTTTATGGTGTCTTAAATTAGCCTCCCCACATATAAGTGGTACCTAAATTTCCTACTTGATAGATGCAACTATCTTTCAGGTTGCTTAGGTCAGCAATGAGCAAGGGCTATATTTTATTTTTAATTGTTGGGTGCTCATCCTGACATGGGCTGGCCTCGAACTCATGAGTGATTTATTGCATCTGGCTGCTAACCAACCTGCACTAGGGTTCTCTGGAAAACTCTTCCTATTAAAGTGAGAACAGCCCCTCCCTTCCCCTCTAAAAATATCTTAAAACTCATCTGTGCTCCATAGCCTATGGAGGAGCAGATGAAAATTGGAAAAAAATCCACCCCCTCCTGACTGCTTTCTTACTAAGGGATAACACACTGTAGGGCCACTTCATAAAAGGTAATGGTAAAGGTTTCCCCTTGACATTAAGTCTAGTCATGTCCGACTCTGGGGGGCCATGCTCATCTCCATTTCTAAGTCGAAGAGCCGGCATTGTCTGTAGATGCCTCCAAGGTCATGTGGCCAGCATGACTGCATGGAGCGCCATTAACTTCCTGCCGAAGCAGTACCTATTGATCTACTCACATTTTCATGTTTTCACCCTGCTCCCCAGATTCAAACCACCAATCTTTCAGTCAGCAAGTTCAGCAACTTAGTGGTTTAACCCGCTGCGCCACTTCATATCTATATGTTATATTTCTAGAGTCCATCTGAACAGTACTTGGTTATTGCACTTTAGGAGGCCCAAATGTCACCTCTCCCATAAAGTTCAATTTATATGCGCTTTTAATTCTGATCAGTTTTTATGATTATATCGTGTTATGTTTTTATGTATATTTGCTTCTGTTTTTATGATTGTATACGGCACTGAATATTTGTAAACCACCCTGAGTCCTTTTGGGGAGAGAGTGTGGGTTAGAAATAATTTTTTATTATTATTAAAATAAAAATGCAGCATTATTGCCAAACAGACCACGTGTGGGGTGATCAGGCCAATACTGTGATAAACTTAACAAGAAAAAACCCACACAAGTTCCCAATAAGGTGGTTTTACACATTCAATGCCAAGAGCTGTTTATTCAGATTTTAATTCGTCTTGGCTTCTCCTGAATAATTCTGAAAAGCTAGGTTGTAGTTGTTGTTTAAAAAGACTAGAACCTCCATAATAATCCAGAAGACAACATGGCCACCATCCAAGCTGACTAGTGGATTCTGGGAACTAAAGACCCCAAATTAAATGACCCACCATCTGCTAAAATGAAACCCTACTGCAGCATCCAAGCATATTTCGAAGTGATTTGTGCAACCATATTCAACAACAAATTTCTTAAGAGCCAGCAATTCTGTCTGTAAATTAATTTTTTTCCCATCCTGCTCAGAAACTCAGCCCTTTTATCTTGTCAGGAGAAGGCGGGAGTGCTTTGATCTAAGAGAACGCAAATTCAAGGAGTGAATTTGGTGAAGAGAAGTGTGGGTTGGCAGAAGCTTGAATGCTTTCCCAGAAGTTTTAATACTGCACTTAAGGTTGTTTGTGGTAATATATTTAATCCATTCAGATCCATACTCATATTTAAATGTACAAAAGCATTCAAACAACTGCTACAGCTCAGTTATTCACAGTCTTTTTTTCTAAAATGCTTTGCCATTTTCTTTTGTTTTCTTACGGCTTTCCGCAGAACAGCCAAGGATGTAAAATGGCCGAGATCATTCAGCATGTATAGTTTAAATCCAAACCCAAGTAAATATGAATTTATAGTATGCTACTCTTATACTGAATATTGAATCTGGGTAACCAGGAGTATATTTAGCCCTCCACAGTGTGTGGATTGGATAATTTACAGATTTAATTTGAATGCTATTTCTAGGAACGTGATGGCGAACCTATGACACGCGTGTCAGCATTGACATGCGTAGCCATTTTTGATGACACGTGGCTGCATGCGGCCGCATAAATAGACGTATGGGTCCGCATGCCGAGAAAGACATTTCATCCTGGGCTCCTGCACAGCTAGTAACTGAGGTGCAGTAACCGAGGATGAAACATTTCCTGTAGTGTAGTGGTGGCACAGTGTGTTAAAGCGCTGAGCTGCTGAACTTGCGGACCAAAAGGTCCCAGGTTCAAATCCCGGGAGCAGAATGAGCGCCTGCTGTTAGCCCCAGCTCCTGCCAACCTAGCAGTTCGAAAACATGCAAATGTGAGTAGATCAATAGGTACCGCTCCAGCGGGAAGGTAACAGTGCTCCATGCAGTCCTGCTGGCTACATGACCTTGGAGGTGTCTTCGGCTTAGAAATTGAGCTCTTCGGCTTAGAAATGGAGATGAGATTAAGCTGGCTCTTCGGCTTAGAAATGGAGATGAGCACCACTCTGTGCAGGAGGTCTGTAGGCCAAAACAACAGAATTCCGGCACAGAGCTTCTAGTTCTGGGACTTATGATTAGGCCATTAGGGGATCTTTGACCTCACTTCCAGCCGGCGGAGCAGGGAGAAGGGGAATGCTGTGGGGGATGCATCTCTGAAGGCCTTGTGATTGCCAATACCAGAAACCACATAACCACAGCAACCATCATCCAATCTACTGTTCTGGTGTGTTGTGGATTTCTAATTAACCATCATTACTGAGATAAGTGAGGGGGAGGCTGGAAAAGGTGAGGACCTGTGCTATGGGTGCCATTTCCCACCATTAGAAATGGATTCAAATTGATGATTTGTAAATGCATCTTGCGGAATTTCAAGACAGCACCGGGGCTCAGTTGTTTGTTGACTTGGGGTCAAAGCTTGAGAATCTGGAAAGGTGCCGCTTGGAAACTCAAGAGGAGTGCCACTACTAACAGAAAATTTGGAGTGCCTGGAATCGATTACCAGACACTTTTAGCACTCTGAAAAATATAGCAATGGCTTTACTCACAATTTTTCCTTCTATGTACTTCTGTGAGACCTTATTCTTAGTGTTAAATAATATCAAAACCAACAAAAGAAACAGATTGACAGATGAAGTTACTAGTGCTTTCTTGGGCTTGAAGTGTACAAAATACCAATCTTCAATTGAAGCTTTAGCCAATGAAATTCAGCAACAAAAATGTCACTAATAGCCAGGTTAGTTAAAAAATTCCCTCACTTATCTTTGTTCACGGCACCCTAGACAAGTTGTGTGCTTTCAAATAAATAAATAGTAGTTTTTCCTATTTGTTTTCTTCACTTTTCTCAGGGATTTTGTGCCCCTAATCCCAGAAAATGCAGGGATTGGATATACATCTCCCAATAGCTGTTTCTGCAGTATCATTGGATCAAGTCGATCATTGATGACATTGACATACACACCATTGAAAAATACACAATTGCATGGATGAAATCCATTTGGTTTATTTTAATCAGAGTTGATTAATTTAGTCAACTGAGGACCCTTCCACACAACTGTATAAAATCCACCTTGAACTGGATTATACGGCAGTGTGGACTAAACTAATCCAGTTCAAGGAAGATATTGTGGATTATCTGCCTTGATATTTTGGGTTATATGGCTGTGTAGAAGGCCCCTAAATAGTGTGTCAAGAAGTTGGTAAATCCAGTTGAGTCAATGGCTCAACTGTACTCTGGTTGGGACTGAAAGTATAATTTAGGCCCTTGTAAAATCACTGCATGCACAGACATCCTCTTATAGAATCATAGAATCATAGAGTTGGAAGAGCCATCCAGTCCAACTTCCTGCCATGCAGGAAAAGCACAATCAAAATACTCCTGACAGATGGCCATCCAGTCCCTGTTTTAAAGTCTCAAAGGAAGGAGCTTCCACCACACTCTGAGGCAAGGAGTTCCACTGCTGAACAGTGGAACCATTGATTGAATGCATCTCATTGTATAATGACTGAAAAACTGAAACAGCATGTGCAATATAGAACTGCAAGGCCTTCCATGCAATAGCTAATAAGGACTGTTGTTTTTCTTTTCTATTGGAAAGAAGGAATTATTTTGTATAGCATTTCCCCCATATTTGAGTGCCTCAAAGTGTTAATTATTTGGTGCAGGAAGTCTTTTAATTTGGGAGTGTTCTATTTCCATCATTTTAACAAAGTTTAACAGCGTCTTGAAATGAATTTTTAATGTAATTGCTTGACATTTAACATTTTCGTATTAGGTATAGTTTTGTTTGTGCTTTGTTTTAATGCATATACCGGTAGTTAATATGAACAAATTCTATATTGGGTGAAAGGCTGTGCACTAAATAATTAAATTCCACCACTTTTCCTGAGATATAATGATGAAACTTTAGGTCATCTAAAGAAAGATCTCTCCATAAATACTAAATTAAACAACAAAGTTCACTCCAATACTTGTATGGATAGCCACTAATTTAGTAAGCTTTAATGGGGGATTAGATGAATTCATAATGAACAAGACTATCAATAGTTAATAATCATGATGCCTCTCCGGAACGTTCAGGTTCAAAAGCAACACATCTCTAAATGGTAGTCGTTAAGGATCAACCATGAGGGAAACTATTGTCCTCCTGTCCTGAGGGGGAACATTCAATATGTTGTGACTCAGCCTCAGAGTGACTCTGATGAGGATTTTGGGATACAGGTTCAAGATGAAGGGATTCAGGTTCAGGATGAGTTTCAAGATGACTCTAATGGGAATTATGGGATTCAAGTGTAGGGTGTTCCTGCTGTAGAAGATGGGGAACAGGGAGGCTTTCCCACGGGAGGAAATGGTGTTGTTGATGCTGATGGTTCCCAGGTGCAAGAAGCAGGAAGGGAGAGCAGTTCCCAGCCTGATAACACTAATGAGCAGTTTGGCCTTGACGATACTCTGGATCGGGCCAGCCGCTTGGAATTTAGGGGAGTTCGCAGAAGTCTTAGAATAACAAATAAGAGAGAGGTCAAAGGACAAAGGAATGCCTTCATGTTATGCTATTAAAACAGTCTGTTGAGAGAGGAATCTTTGTCAAAGCAACATCTCATTTGAGTTAGAAGCAGCTTTTGCTTTCTTGGGTTATCCTGTAATCAACTTCATGGGACTATGTCATGTATTAATGGAACCTTGTTTTATGCCTAATATTTTCATGGATTATTCTGTATAGCCTTGGTTTTGCAACAATCTTTTGGATCTTTACTTTTGCTTTTTAAGAACTATTTATTTCCTATTTCCTAATAAACCACAAAAGACTTCAACCTGTGTACAGCCTGGTGTGTTCAGCAAGGTGCGACAAAAGACATATTTGGTGGGTCACTCTATTACACCAATCCAGCAAACTTCTTCTTACAGTCATAGAACTCTTTGAATTAACACTGCAGTTAACAAAATCATCATCATCATCACTGATGATAACAATGACAAGCAACTGTAAAATAAGCACAGGGCAGTGATAGTGGTTATTTGATTGTTAAGTGAAGACCAGCATTGGAACCAACTACATGTAAAGATGGTGAGGTCTCTTTCTCTAGATGTCTTTTAAAAGGAGGCTGGACAACTACCTGCTGAGGATGCTGTAGCTGGAGTGTCTGCATTGAGCAGGGGATTGGGCTCAATGGCCTATGGGGTCCATTCGAACTCCACGTTTCTATAATTTGCTACCATAGCATGCAGCCATTGCCAAATGTGTGACCATCCAGCCAAAGTGTTTGAGGTTCCACAGCTATGAATGAAACCAAATATACCTTACTATTGTTGTGTACCTTCAAGTTGTTTCTAATTTATGACAATCCTATATTGCCCTTAACACAGGATTAAATGGTTTTAATAGTGCGTCTTGCTTAGAGTCACCCCATGGGTTTCCATGGCTGAGCAGGGAATCAAACCCTGGTCACCGCAGCCCAATGCTCAAACCATTACATTATGCTGGTATACTGAAAGGAAATGTAAAATGCATAAGAAATAAGTAAATCATACGCATTCAGATTACAGCCCGCCAAGGTCTTCGTTAACAATGAAACTCAATTGTGTATAATTCCACCTACATCCCACCAAATACGGCATTGCACAGGGGGCGGATGTGACCTTGTTAATAATAATACGTTGGGTAGAACATAAGTTTGGAGGAATGTGTAAAAGCAGAGGAGGAAGAACCCAACAAGCCTTGAATGTGAGGAGGAGGTGGAGAAGGAATGGAAAAGGGAATGGATGAGATGGGTTTAAGTCTGAGATGGAAGAGAGTGGTAATGGACTAATGGAAGACGTAGAATGAACAGGACTGGTGGTTACCCACCAGAGATCAATGGAAAATAATATAGCAGAACCTGAGGAAAAATAGAAATTGTGGGAGACCTGTAACAGAAAAGATATATAGAAAGGGGGAGGGATGAAAATTTGAAGAACACTCAAAAATATTCTCATCCTTGACACAAAAAGAAAAGGGGTATTCAAACATATTGCAGAACACATCAAAGAAATCTTCAATCTGGGGAAAAGTGACAAGTGGAGTGCTTTGTCCTGGGCCTGGTGTTGTTCTAACATTTTTATAAATGACCTGGCCGAAGGAATAGGGAATATCTTTATCAAATTTGTAAATATCCCAGAGGCAGGATCAGAATTCAAAACAACCTTGACAGATTCGACAGCTAGGCTAAATCTAACAAAATAATGTTCAATAAAGATAAATGCAAGGTACTACATCTGGGCAAGGAACATGACACTAACCATTGCAGTAGTATGTCCTATATTGTACCAAGATATTTTTAATGAACTCCAATCTAGGGAGAGTTATTTTGTATTTTCTTCCAGGCAACTCTGTTGCTTCACCAAACTAGAGACATCGAGAAGTCCAGAGTCATGGCATTTCAAATGGAATCATAATGGCATAACTATGCATAGTGAAAGAATCCTAGAACAAAATATTTGATGCAAACTCAGGAAGACAGCTCAGTGTAAGAATTCAACAGACTGTTGAATTCAAGATCAGGCAACAGCAGAGAATACAGGAGGCACTTTGTGCTCCTCCAGCAATCCCTACCACGACAAGGTGACAATCCATCGAGGGAGATGTGAACTGTCTACATATGTCACACTCAACTCCTGGAATGATTCCATCAGTGTTGCCTCTGAATAATTCTGCAAATCTCTTGGGATGATAGACAGACAAATGTCAGAATGTTGGAAGAAGCAAAGACCGCTAGCATTGAAGTGATGTTCCCACGCCATCAACTCCGCTGGACTGGCCACATTGTCCGAATGCCCAATCATCATCTCCCAAAGCAATTACTGTACTTCCAACTCAAGAATGGGAAACGTAATGTTGGTGAACAGCAAAAGAGATTTAAAGATGGGCTTAAAGCCAACGCTAAGAACTGTGACACCGAGAACTGGGGAGCCCTGGCCCTTGAGCACTCTAGCTGGAGGTCAGCTGTGACCAGCAGTGCTGTGGAATTTGAAGAGGCACGAATGGAGGGCTTAAGGACGAAATGTGCCAAGAGGAAGACACATCAAGCCAACCCTTATCTGGACCAGTTTCCACCTGAAAACCGATATCCTCACTGTGGAAGAACATGCAGGTCAAGAATAGGGCTCTACAATCACCTATGTATATCCACTGCCAAGACACTACACTTGGAAGGCCATCATACTCAGACAACAAGGAATCACCTAAGGAAGGCAATCCTATGCTGTCCAAAAATCAGCCACTATGTGGCTGAAAACAAAATCAGAAGACACTTATTGGCAGATTAGGGTGTATTGGGATTTTTAGCAATGCTCACTCTTGGAGTATAAGGTTACCAACTGCACTTCATTCAGGAGGGACTAGCTATGTTCTGGAAATGCCACCTTAAGAAGGGTTATTCGAAAAGTATATGGCTTAGGTGATCTTTCAGGGATTGCAGGTACAAAAAAGCCCTGGGGCTACAAGCAACTTGTAGACCACAGTTTTTTCACCAATGCCTATACAAGAATTTTGCTTTTCAGTATTTCTAAAATAACTAAGAATACACAACTCCTGAAAGATACACTTAAGGATGACCAAAGACTAAGATCTTACCATTCCTCGGCATTCTATTCCACTGTTGTTCCCATATTAATGGTATTCCTTGAACTTCTTTTTACCTCTTTAGAAAACACAGTATCCTATACTCAGAGGCAATAAAAGCGAGCTATTCATTAGCAAGAGATCCCAAGCAACTCCATTCGATTCACAGCGGGAGCTCCCACACTAGCAATTAATGCAAGCACTGGTGTGGAAGCTGTTTTCCAAATGTCACGCTGCTTCATTTTTCTGGTGTTTCACTTTGTTTAAAATGTGAACAAGGTTTTTTTGTGGAAAAAATAGACTGCTGGGAAAAGGTTATGTGTGCTGTCTGGAAGAGTGAGCAGAGGTATTGTACCACCCACAGTTGCAGCAAATTTGTTGATGCTTGACCCCCCCCCCCCCCCCCATGACTTTCCTCTACTGCCAGCACCTCAACAAATGGAGCTATTGGTAAATAGTCCTGGTTGTAATATATGGATATTTAGATCAGACCAGGAAATTGACACCACCTAAGAATTTCATTTATTTATATCATTGAAACACTTGTACATCATTGACATATGATGCTGCAGAATAAGATTGTAGTGTACCAATTTCTGATTGTTATGTGCCATCAAGTTGACGTTTGACTCATGGTGACCCTATAAATGAGATACCTTCAAGAAACCTTGTTGTTAACAATCTCACTCAGGTATTACAAGTGTTGTTAATAATAGGCTCATGGAGGACTCTCGTTCACAGGGCTGCCTTAGGGTGAAATTAGTTAGATGGCACACAAAAACATGAAAAACAACAACTGAAACATCATTTTTCAAGGTTAAGAACACAAGCAGCATCCTGCTAGATGAGAACAAGAAACAATCTTATTTAGAAACCTCCTCTTTGGAACAGTGAGAAGCCACATACCTCTGGAAAAACTCCAACATGAAGTCAAGAGAAACAGCTTATTTATGTATTCTTTTACTGAACATACTTATCACTCCTCAGCCCACCAGGGTTTCCAGGGGTTCCAGATTAATGAAGACCAAAACATTCTTTGCAAAAGATGAACACAACTTTTAAATAAATCTATAAAATTTGCCACAATTGCTCAATGAATTTTGGTACCTGCTTGATATTCCAAAACTGCTTTTCTTCCCAAACTCCAACTCTGGATTTCCGTATTATCTATTTAGCCAGACCCATCCTCATCTGATCTCATTGTCTACTTCTACAATAAGTTGATCCAGGAGAAATTCCAATCTGTCTGATGTGCCTCACAAGGACCGGCCCTTTCAGATTTTGGCCCTGTTTGAAAACCCATTAAATCTACTAAAGGGTGAATCTGGATATGCATTAAAATATCCTAAAGCATTTGCCTTATCATTGAAATAGAGATATTCCACATTGGTGTCATGACCAGCAGTTTGGTGGTTTTAGCATAGCTGCTTAGGAATGTTTGGAAGAGCTTCATCATCCTCTTGCTTGTAAGAAGTTCAGTTGGCCTTCCCTGAAGCCTCATCATACCAGAGCATGGATCTACTTTAAACCTGGCTTCTGCCTCCTGCAGAATTCTGGGATTTGTAGTTTAGTAAGGCCCAGAACCTGCCTGGCTGAGCATTTTAAAGGCCCTCTCCTAAACTACAATCTCCAGAATTCTGCAGGAGGCAGAAGCCAGATTTAAAGTGGATACATGCTCTAGTGCAGTAATTCCGAATCTTTGGATCTCCAGGCATTTTGGACTTCAACTCCCAGAAATCTTAGCCAGCTTACCAACTGTTAGGAACTGTGGGAACTGACGTCCAAAACACCTGGGGACCCAAAGGTTGGGAACCACTGCTCTAGTGTGATGAATTAGGTTACTATTCACAGGTTGTTGTGATCATTTGGGGGGACTGCTGAAATGGGATGCTGCTGTAAAGAGAAGCATAAAACAACACTGTAAAAGACTGCTCTTTAGAGAATAGTATTTGTTACTGTTAAGTGTATGTTGATTAAAATTGTTCTTCATTTTAAATATTGTATTGTTCTTTCTTTCCTTCCCTTTTATTGCACTGCACAAGAGATGTGTGCAGTGTGCAAAGGAATTTGTTCATTTTTTTTCCCAATTAGTTCACACACTCTCCATCCATCTGTCACTGGCCCAGTCTGTCAATCAAATTTTAAAACATGCTGTGACAAAAAGTTTGCCCATTCCTGATACATATACATTATATATAATAAACATTTATTGGGGCTCCATGAGAAACTTTTGCTTCAAAAAGGGCTCTGTGGCTGAAAAGGTGTGAGAACCCCTGTTGTAGATTATGAACAATGTTTATGGACTATTTTTTTGAACTCTTTGGAGAGGAAAAGAAGCCTTTCACCAAATGAATGATGTAGCTGCTGCAGTAGTCTTCACTGCAGCTGCCATGGCTCTATATGTGCTTTGCTTCAATCCAGAGAAGATAAAGAAAAGTTCCCATTTATTTTTATTTATTTCTCAATTATATTTATTGCTGGCTTTTCCTTTTCCTCAGCAAGTTCAAGGCAGTATGCATTGTTTCCTCCCATCACCACATTACTCTCCCAGTAACCCTTTAAAACAGGTCAGTCTAGGAAAGATGAAGATCATCAAGGTCATCCAGTGAATTTCATGGTTCAGTGGAGACTAGCATCATGATGTCTCAAATCTCAGTGCAACATTCTGACTACCCCTCAACCTGAAGAAGTGCTGCCTGTCAGCATAGATAGTATTAAGATAGAAAGACCAAGAGTATCACTTGGTCCTGGACAACTTCCTGTATTTTCAAATGATACTATACTACCTTATTATGACCAGAACCCCACATCACAGAATATGCAATCTGGAATTATGCACTTCTGACTGCCATGTATTCACAGCTTCTATGTAGTCCAGTGGTTCTCAGTCTTTGGATCCTCAGGTATTTTGGTCTACAATTCCTAGAAATCTTAGCCAGTTTACCAGCTGTTAGGATTTCTGGAAGTTGAAGGCAAAAACATCTGGAGACCCACAGGTTGAGAACCACTTGTTTAGGGACTATGCAAGGACCATGGAAGTCCCTCATCTTCATATACAGGGAAGCAACCACTGCATTCAACACATGATCTCTTCCCTTATTGCTCCAGAAAAATCTAGCCACCAATCCCAAATGCCCCCTCACATGAGTGAACACTGATACAACTGTGACAAACCCCTTTTCTGCCTGTTGCATTCGGAATCAAGAGAGGGGTGGAAACAATAGTCAACTGCTTCTTAAGTGAAAGGAATCAGTTCCTGGATCCTAACAGGTGCTGCCTGGTATGTGGGAATGGTTTAGCTGGGATTCAGTGTGTAGCATAATAACTATAGTATTTAGACATACGTAAAGATCATATGGAGCCTCCAGTGGCTCAGTGTGTTAAAGCGCCGAGCTGCTGAACTTACAGACTGACAAGTCCCAGGTTCAAACTCGGGGAACGGAGTGAGCGGCCGCTGTTAGCTCCAGCTTCTGCCAGCCTAGCAGTTCGAAAACATGCCAATGTGAGTAGATCAATAGGTACTCACAGGTAACGGCGTTCCGTGCAGTCATGCCGGCCACATGACCTTGGAGATGTCTATGGACAACGCCGGCTCTTCGGCTTAGAAATGGATATGAGCACCAACCCCCAGAGTCGGACATGACTGGACTTAACGTCAGGGGAAATCTTTACTACCTAAAGGTCATATAGGATTTTCACTAACATTTTCTCCTAGCTTGTTGAATTACGATAGCTTGTAGTTCCACAATCACTCTATAGATTAGAAGCAAATCTAGCCCCAAAGGTCCAAGATATCATTGAAATGCATAAGATTCACAATCCTGCCCCCTTATATACACATATAGCATGTCCCCATACCCAGTTTTCATGGGGAGGGGGGGGAATACATCATTGTGAACTCTATTAAAATAAGCCACCTCTGGTGGGAGCATACTATCGAATTTTGCTGTAGAACAGTGGTTCTCAGCCTATGGGTCCCCAGATGTTTTGGCCTTCAACTCCCAGAAATCCTAACAGCTGGTAAACTGGTTGGGACTTCTGGGAGTTGTAGGCCAAACATCTGGGGACCCACAAGTTGAGAACCACTGCTGTAAGAATCTGGACAATGATGAAAGAGAAGACCTTTCTAGTATTTTTAGGTCTTCCAGCACAATTTCATACCCAACATCCAGTGGAAGCACTCCATAGTATCTAGAAAATACCTACAGATATTACTTTTGTGTTTTGGGTGTGGGTAAGTGAAACTTTAGGTACTGGTCTCACAGATACTGTGTGTGTAAGTGTTTGTATGAGCTGATAGTTCCTTTAAAGTTGAGGCTCCTTTAAAGTTGAGGAACAGATTCATTAAGCCACTAACATTCAGAGTCACCACGTACTATTGCCACTGCTTGTTCTGTGTATTTAATCAAAATTGAGGTCTTTTTTTATCAAGAAGAACATCTATTGCAAAGCATGTTATTTGAAGAAATATGAAATGAAAGTCCAACTGCAAAGTGAGAGCACAATGCTCCTTCAATATTACACTTTGGTACTGGAGGCTTGAGGAACATGTTCTGTTCAAGTAATTCCATTTAATTCAGTACCTTGGTGACACCCTGAAATAAAGAATGTTTCTCGCCATGAGATTACAAGATACTAAATTCCCTCCTGGCATATGGTCATAACAAATCCTGCCACGGTGCAAAGAGGCTGGCCCAAATCACTTTCGGGTTCCTTCCAAAATTGTCATTTTGTGTTTATGTGGAGCTTTAGACTGAGTACAGGGAGGCATTCACATTGATTTTTTTCTTAAAGTGTTTTATATCCGCTGAAAGCTGGAAGCACTCAAGATCAAGTAAGAGCACTGGCACATTGAGCATGAATTGGCTGTAAACCAGCGATGGCAGAATTCAACGTTCGGCTGGGCCTTAAAGCTTAGCACATGTTCCTGGGACACCATTTCTCAGCCCAATCTGCCTGACAAATTTGTCATGAGAAAATTAAATGGCATAATCAAAACACATTCATGTTTTACTCACATTTATTTTTTTTCAGTAGTACAGAAGATTGAACACAATCACATGCCTTCCTACATTTTACAGATGAAAACCAATACATTTGTGATCAAACAACACCAGAGCATGGTCCAGATGGCAGAAGTGATTAGTGAGGGAAATACATAAACAAGGAGGGGTTATAGCCGGGGCCGGGCTGTGGCGCAGCTGGCTAGTAACCAGCTGCTATAAATCACTACTGACCGAGAGGTCATGAGTTCGAAGCCCGGGTCGGGTTAAGCCTCCGACCATTAATAGCCCCGGCTTGCTGTTGACCTATGCAGCCCCGAAAGACAGTTGCACCTGTCAGTTAGGGAAATTTAGGGACGCTTTATGCGGGAGACTAATTTACAACACCATAAAACTGCCAGCAAAACACAAGGAAAGGAATGAGGAAATACAGCCACTTCTGGACGGTGAAGCAACAGCTCCCCCTGTGGCCAGAATCGTGAAGCTGGAAAAATGTTAAAATTGCCTCTGAGTCTGTCTAATGTATGTTGTTTGTCTGTTGGCATTGAATGTTTGCCATATATGTGTTCATTGTAATCCGCCCTGAGTCCCCTTCGGGGTGAGAAGGGCGGAATATAAATACTGTAAATAAATAAATAAATAAATAAAATTATAGCAGTTTACTTTTGCTTGAGTTTGCTGGAAAGAACAATATTTGGCCTTTATTATCAATTCTCCCCTGCTGAGTTAATTTAGTGCAAACTACAGCTCTGGTTAGAACTTGTATGCTTGTTTGTTCATTTATAGAATTTGTAAACCATGCCACTGTAAAGATCACAGATCAGTAAGTACCCACCCAGTACACTAGAAAGCCTCACTGTTACTACACCGTTGCAACGAGAATGACTGGTCTTCTGACATAGTGCTGAGGCAATGCGGATGTAGGGAGGGGAGATGCGAACTACCTATGAAAGGTGCGACAACAAGCTTCCTGACTGCTGCTTCTCCTCCTCCTCCCTCCCCTTGAGTGGAGCCATTCCTTGTGGCACCTGGAAGTGAGGGTGCCTTGGTGTCTTTGTTTTTAGGCCTGTTCCTGGGATTATTTGGAGTGCTGATTTAGAATATTGCATTGGATAGACCACATCAACACCAGAATATTAAATATGGTTTTCTGTGGGCAAGCAGATGGTGATTACTGGATGGCATATGTTCTGTAACAGAAACTAGAGCTGATGTGGTCTATCCAATGCAATTTTCTGAACCAGCACCCCAAATAACCAAACCAAATCTAACATTGGCTACAAACTGATATGTAACCCTTTTGGTACTAATGTTGGAGAGTGGCCCCTGGTCAAAGTGGCCCCTGGTCAAAAATTTTGGGAAGCACTGGTTTAAATGGACCTAAATATCTTCAGCAAAGAGTACAAATCTGGTAGAAGCATTTTCCATAGGATGGGAGGTACAGACAGCGCATCTCTTCCCTGGAATTCCAAAATCCAAAATATTCTGAAATCCTTTGCTTTCTGATTGTTCAGTGTGCCCAAAACTTTGTTTCATGCACAAAATATTGTATAAAATTACCTCCAGGCTACATTTTTAATGTGCATATGAATCATAAATGAATTTCATGCTTCAACTCGGTTCCCATCTCCAAGATATCTGATTATGTATGTATGCACATGGATCCTCCGGTGGCCCAGTGTGTTAAAGCGCTGAGCTGCTGAACTTGCAGACCGAAAGATCCCAGGTTCAAAACCGGGGAGTGGAGTGAGTGCCCGCTGTTAGCTCCAGCTTCTGCCAACCTAGCAGTTTGAAAACATGCAAATGTGAGTAGATCAATAGGTACTGCTCTGGTGGGAAGGTAATGGCGCTCCATGCAGTCATGCTGGCCACATGACCTTGGAGGTGTCTACAGACAACGCCGGCTCTTTGGCTTAGAAATGGAGATGAGCACCAACCCCCAGAGTTGGACACGACTGGACTTAACATCAGGGGAAACCTTTACCTTTACCTATGTATGCACATTTACTGTTATTCCAAAATCTTTTTTAAAAATATGAAATCCAAGACACTTCTTGTCCTAAGCATTTCATATGAGGCATACCCAACCAGTTAGGCCAGCACTAGGTTAGTCAAAGCTGTGTTGAGCCTAACGTTATATCTGCTGGAAATTACTAAGGACTACCTTCCTCCAGATCTAGCTTTGCACTGACATTGCAGCTGTGCCTCTGGACTGGCAGATATTTGGATCTGGTACATCTTGGTTCCTCTCTCTTAAATCTTTTCTTAGCAGCCCACTTTTTTTTGCTGGCAGAACATAACCAGCAAAGCAGCTCTGCTGACAGATTGCTTTATCAGCAACATGGTCAGAGGATTCTGCCAACACATGAACACTCTACCAGTGAAGAGAGCATTTCTGTCACCAAAAGGTTTGTGCTTATAGCTGAGTTAGGATTACACTATAAAATACTAGTTGTTGTTCTCTCCAAATAGATCTCAAACTCATAGGACTCCTTAGGTCTGGAAATAATCATAGAATAGACTCACAGAATCAGAGAGTTGGAAGAGACCACATGGGCCATCCAGTCCAACCTCATGTCATGCAGGAAAAGCACAATCAAAGTATCCCTGACAGAAGGCCATCTTCTTAATGTTCAGGTGGAATCTCTTTTCCTTTAATTTGAACCTATTGCTCCAATTCCCTGGTCTCCAGGTCAGCAGAAAACAAGTCTGCTCCTTTTTCCTTGAGGCATCAATTCAAAGGATACTATTGGATGCTATCCACTTCCAGATGCCCTCAGCCAGCACAGCCAGTTGCTATGATGTCTGAGGGCATCTGAGAGTTGTAGTCCAAGATCTCTGGGACATAATATGATATGGAGTTGACAAAAACCATAATACCTTGAACCCTTTAAAACTACCCAATATTAGCACTATGATCCTACTTTAACTGTCATGGCAGCATCCTGTCAACTCTTGCAGTTTGCAGTTTAGAGAGGTATGCCATCACACCCAGGCAGCGTTTAAAGCTTTGAGATGTGCTTCTTCCTTTGCCCAGGTGAACTGCGGGGCCTTACTTAGAAACTCTGGAAATCCAGTAACCAAAGACACTTTGAGTTGAACAATCAAACAAAACTTTATTTTCACAAAGTCTATGGCAGACTTGGCACACGTAGTTAAGGTTGCAAACCTTGCAGATGTTCCTTTCTTGCTTTTCCCCTTTAGTTGCTGGTTTAACTTCCTCCAAAGGTGAAGAGATCCTGAGATCCTCTTTGTCACGACCCAGGCTGCAGAGCACCAATAACCATACACAGAGGCCAGAATCTATCTAATATCTTTATTGTAGGAATATATAAAGTTAATAAAAACAAGTGTAGAAAATAGTCCAGAATTAGACCTTTCAGGAAAGGTCAGAATTAGTCCAAAAAAGCAATGTCCAATAAGAAATATTAAGGTCCAAAGTTGTAATCCAATAACCGAAACACTCACTTTGCCAAGCAAAGTGAGGGGAGATGACAAGGTCCTTTAGTCCATGAAACTTGAGCGAGGCTAGGAAATAACTTGATACTTGAAACAAGGCTTGAACGTGGAACAAGGTAACTAAGAACAAGAACAAGGTCCGTGGAATAACTTGATAAATCCGTGGAACAAGGCAAGGATTGATCCTGGGAAACAAGGCAAAGTCCGTAGATAAACAAAGGCTGGGAAGCAAGGCGAAGGCTGGATAGCAAGGCAAGGCTTGAGCAGGAGCGAGGCTTGAACCGGAGCGCGCTGTCCAGACACAACTCGCTCCGTAGGCTGACGAATTGACTCCGCGAAGTTACTACGCGGGTAAAACACCTAAATAGAGTCTAGCTTCCCGCCGAAGCAGTTCTCTGGGAATCAGAACCGAAAGCTAACTCTGAGACCAGATGTGAGACTCCCCAAAGATTCTCACGAGAAGCAGTCTTAATTGGCCACATTCTTAGCTGCAATCCTCGCACTCCTGCGCGAAGCTGAATCTAAACTTCTCTGTTGTTTACAAAACTCCCGGCACAAGAATACGGGAGAAGTAGGCTCTGGGCTTGTTTGACATACTTCTGGGAGACAACTTTCTTGCAGGTGCAAGGTTCCCAGATCTGCCTGGGAAAGATCTGGCTGAGAGGAATCCAGTTCAGACTGGGAAGGTAAAAAACCCAAGTTTTCATCTTCATCAGGAATTACAATGTCCTGAGCAGGACTACAAGGCCCATGAGTCATCACACTATCCCCCTCCTCAAGGCCCCTCCCAAACTGGGGCCCTCTCCCCGAGGCGCGAGGTCGCGGCTTGGCGGGATAGGTCTGATGAAAGCGACGGGTTAGATCAGGAGCATGGACTGTGGAGGCGTCTTCCCAAGAGCGTTCCTCAGGGCCAAAACCCACCCAGTCAATGAGATATTGTAGGCGGCGGCGGTGAAAGCGAGAATCCAAAATGTCCTCAACCTCGAACTCCTCCTCCCCATTCATCAAAACAGGAGGGGGGGCCGGTTGGTCTGTATCAGGACGCACACCATCCGCCGGAAGGAGCAGGGAGCGGTGAAACACTGGGTGAATGCGCATTGAACGCGGAAGTTGGAGTTTGAAAGTCACGGGGTTTAATTGCGCCACCACTGGATAGGGGCCAATGAAACGGGCATCTAACTTCCGGCAAGGGCGGTGGGAGGGCAGAAAGCGAGTGGACAGGAAAACCCGATCTCCTACCTTGATTTCGGGACCCGGCTGGCGATGTTTGTCAGCGTGGCGTTTATAGTCCTCCTTGGCTTGGTCCAGTTGCTGGAGCAAAAGTTGTTGCACCGCTGTGAGTTCCTGCAGCCAATCCTCTGCTGCGGGAACCTCTGAAGTTTCAATGACAGGGGGAAAGAAACGTGGATGGAAGCCGTAGTTTGCAAAGAACGGCGTTTCTTTTGTAGAAGCTTGAACTCCATTGTTGTAGGCAAACTCAGACAGTGGTAACAGAGAAGCCCAATTGTCCTGTTGATAGTTTACATAACAGCGAAGATACTGCTCCAAAGTGGCATTGGTGCGCTCCGTTTGCCCATCTGTTTGGGGATGATGAGCTGAAGATAAGCGAGAGTCTATGCCCAATAGTTTTTGTAGTGCCTTCCAAAAACGAGAGGTGAATTGAGATCCACGGTCTGTGACTAAACTCTTGGGCAATCCATGTAGTCTGAAGACATGTTGAAGAAATAAATCCGCAGTTTCCTTGGCCGTGGGGAGGCCTTCGCAGGGAATGAAATGGGCTAACTTGGTGAATAGGTCCACCACCACTAAGATCGTGGTGAACCCACAGGAAGGTGGTAGGTCAGTGATGAAATCCGCGGAAATTATTTCCCATGGGCGAGATGGGGTAGGAAGGGGGTGTAAAAGCCCTGAGGGCTTCTCCCTTCGTATCTTGGAGCGCTGGCATACTGGGCAGGTGTTGACATATTTTTCCACATCCTTGCGGATCTTGGGCCACCAAAAATCCCTTAGGATCAGATGCATAGTTTTAAATAGTCCGAAGTGCCCTGCTGGTTTGCAGTCATGACACAGACGAAGCGCCTTTTCCCTGCCCGGTCCGGGTGGGATATAGACATGATTTCTATAGCAGAGCAGCCCATCTTTAAGCGAAAAGGGGAAATGCAGACCTTGGCGAAGTTGGTCCTGCGCCCAGGCATCTGCTTGCTGACTAGCCCTGATTTCTTGAGCACAGATGGGTCCTGGAGTAGGGGAAGTTGAACCAATGGGAATGGATTTGGTGTTCCCCACCGTGAGCGTGGCAAAGTTCTCAGGTTGTAGCAGTTGGGATTCAAAGGTCTCCTTGCGTCCTGCAGCGTATTCCGGTTTACGTGACAGGGCGTCTGCTTGCTTGGTTTGGGCTGGGGTCACATAATGGATCTGGAAGTTGAAACGTTCAAAGAATAAAGCCCAACGTTGCTGCCTCTGATTTAGTTTGCGGGCAGTTCTTAGATGTTCTAGATTACGATGATCAGTGTGGACTTCAATGGGAAATTTGGCCCCTTCTAGCCAATGTCTCCAAGTTTCAAAGGCTGCCTTTATGGCCAGTAGTTCTTTTTCCCAAATGGTGTAATTCCTCTCTGGTGTGGTTAGTTGACGAGAATAAAAGGCACAGGGGTGGAGGTGATCTCCCACCGGTTGTAAGAGTACAGCCCCAATTGCCACATCAGAGGCGTCCGCTTGCACCACAAAAGGGGTTCCAGGATTTGGGTGCTGTAGAATTGGCTGGGAGGTGAATAGTTTCTTTAGTTGCTGGAACCCTTTCTCTGCTTGATCAGTCCAGCGGAAAGGCTGCTTTCCACGGATGCAGCTAGTGATGGGGTCGGACCAGCGGGCAAAATCTGGAATGAACTTGCGGTAGTAGTTCGCGAACCCCAAGAAACGCTGCACCTCTTTCTTGTTAGTTGGCGCCCGCCATTCCAATACTGCTGAAACTTTGGCTGGATCCATGGAAAGCCCTAGAGGCGAGATGCGGTAACCAAGGAAATCTACCTCTTGTAGATCAAAAGCGCATTTTTCCAGCTTGGCATAAAGTCCATGATCCCGCAATCGTTGTAACACCATTTTGACGTGGTTCTCATGTTCTGATTGTGATCTGGAAAACACCAAAAAATCGTCCAGGTAGATTATCAAGAACCTGTCTAGATAGTCCTGAAAAATGTCATTGACAAAATGCTGGAACGTTGCGGGGGCTCCGCATAAACCGAAATTCATAACTCGGGACTCAAATAATCCGAATTTGGTCTGGAAGGCGGTCTTCCACTCGTCCCCTTCCCTGATGCGAATTAAGTTGTAAGCCCCCCGAAGATCCAGCTTGGTGTAAACCTTGGCTCCTCGAAGCCGATCCAGTAGATCCGAGATTAAAGGCAGGGGATAGCTGTTCCGCTTGGTGATATTGTTCAATGCTCTGTAGTCCACCACCAAGCGTAGTTCCCCTGACTTCTTCTTCACAAACATCACTGGGGAGGCGGCTGGGGATTGAGAGGGTCTGATGAATCCCTTGCGAAGGTTTGTCTCTAGGAATTCCCTGAGAGCTTCTTGCTCTGGTTCAGTCAGGGAGTAGAGATGCCCTCGCGGGATCGGGGCCCCCTCCACCAAGTCAATGGCACAGTCATAAGGTCTATGTGGGGGTAATTTTTCGGCTTCTTTCTCATTGAATACATCCCAATACTCGGAGTACTTCTTTGGCAAGGTGATGATGGGCTCGGTGTCTGTGGCATGGCATACCTTGGCTACGAGGCAATGGTTTTGGCAGTACGGTGAAGCAAACTGCAGTTCTCTGTTGGACCAGGAGATGTTAGGGTCGTGGAGAGTCAGCCATGGAATTCCCAAAATCACAGGGAAATGGGGAACCTCGGTAACAAAGAAGGAAATCTCTTCCATATGTTCCCTTATCCACATCCTGGTGGGTTCCGACCACTGACTTACGGGGCCCGTCTTGAGGGGACGGCCGTCTATGGCTTGCACCACACGGGCATTCTTGAAATCATGATATTGTAATCCCAGAGAGTCGGCATACTCTCTATCGATGAAATTGTTGGTAGCTCCAGAGTCTATCATGGCGTGGATCATGACGGGTCCCCTTTTTGCTGACCATAATGTGACCACGAGAAGGAACAGGACCCCGGTTGGCGGCTCTTGGATGGATTTTTTGACCGGGTTGGCGAGCCCCTCTACACCCGGTCGTTGGCTTCCCCCGCCGGCTGTGTGCCAGTCGGCTCAGACGCCTTCGTCTCCGTGGAGGACGCCGCCGCAAGACGGGCGGCAGGCTTCCCTTTGGCTGGGCACTCTCTGGCGAAGTGGCCCCCGTTCCCGCAGTACCAGCAGAGGTTTAAGCGTTGTCGACGGGCCTTCTCGGCGGCATCTAGTCTGGGACGCACATTGCCCAACTGCATCGGCACCTCCTCGCCTCCTCTGGGGTATGGGGTTGGCGGTGGGGGTCTCCACACCGGACGTGGCTGAACGCTGGCGGGAGCGGGGGGTTTTGCCCCGGCTCTACTGCCCTGGCCTCGAACCCACTGTTTCCTGTTGGCAATCATGACTTCAGCCCGTAAACATTGATCAATGAGTGCCTCGAGGGTCTGGGGAGGATCCACCTTGGAGATTTCTTCCAGCATTTCAATGTTGAGACCCTCCCGGAATTGTCCCCTGAGGGCTACATCGTTCCAGCCGGTGTTGTGGGCCAGCACTCGGAACTCGGCTATATACTGAGACATAGGTCTGTCTCCTTGGAAAAGGCGACGGAGTTTGTGACCGGCTGCCTCCAAATTGTCCTCGATTCCCCAAGTCTCCTTGAGGTGGTCCAAGAAGTGTTGCGCTGATCTTAGGTGTGGAGAGGCTTGGTCGAACAGTGCCGTCGCCCAGCTGGCCGCTGGCCCGTCTAGAAGACTGTAAACCCATGCCACTTTGATGTCTTCTTGGGGAAACTCGGCAGCACGGGCCTCCAGATAAGCTTGACATTGGCGACGGAAGACATGAACCTTAGAAGCTTCTCCAGTAAACTTGGTTGGCAACGCCATGGCCGGAAGACGAACTCCGCGTTCCTTCAAACCCCTTATTTCTCCATCCTGTGCATTGAGCTTATCACGGATTCGGTCCACCTCTTCCTTGTCGATGGTGTAGGTAATCGGCTGGCCGCTCGGCCCAGGTACGGTTCCGGTAGACATTCTGGCCGAGGTTAATTGGTGCTTAGGGTGGCGGAGTCAAACTGTCACGACCCAGGCTGCAGAGCACCAATAACCATACACAGAGGCCAGAATCTATCTAATATCTTTATTGTAGGAATATATAAAGTTAATAAAAACAAGTGTAGAAAATAGTCCAGAATTAGACCTTTCAGGAAAGGTCAGAATTAGTCCAAAAAAGCAATGTCCAATAAGAAATATTAAGGTCCAAAGTTGTAATCCAATAACCGAAACACTCACTTTGCCAAGCAAAGTGAGGGGAGATGACAAGGTCCTTTAGTCCATGAAACTTGAGCGAGGCTAGGAAATAACTTGATACTTGAAACAAGGCTTGAACGTGGAACAAGGTAACTAAGAACAAGAACAAGGTCCGTGGAATAACTTGATAAATCCGTGGAACAAGGCAAGGATTGATCCTGGGAAACAAGGCAAAGTCCGTAGATAAACAAAGGCTGGGAAGCAAGGCGAAGGCTGGATAGCAAGGCAAGGCTTGAGCAGGAGCGAGGCTTGAACCGGAGCGCGCTGTCCAGACACAACTCGCTCCGTAGGCTGACGAATTGACTCCGCGAAGTTACTACGCGGGTAAAACACCTAAATAGAGTCTAGCTTCCCGCCGAAGCAGTTCTCTGGGAATCAGAACCGAAAGCTAACTCTGAGACCAGATGTGAGACTCCCCAAAGATTCTCACGAGAAGCAGTCTTAATTGGCCACATTCTTAGCTGCAATCCTCGCACTCCTGCGCGAAGCTGAATCTAAACTTCTCTGTTGTTTACAAAACTCCCGGCACAAGAATACGGGAGAAGTAGGCTCTGGGCTTGTTTGACATACTTCTGGGAGACAACTTTCTTGCAGGTGCAAGGTTCCCAGATCTGCCTGGGAAAGATCTGGCTGAGAGGAATCCAGTTCAGACTGGGAAGGTAAAAAACCCAAGTTTTCATCTTCATCAGGAATTACAATGTCCTGAGCAGGACTACAAGGCCCATGAGTCATCACACTCTTTACCCTAGCCCTGAGCTATCAGAAAGAGCAGGTCTATAACTAAGCTCCAAGCTAGTTTTTGAGGTGAAGTAGGTAGAGCTTCCTCCAGTGGCAGAGAAATCCTGAGATATTCTCTGCCCCAGTGCTAAGCTACTATTTTTAGAAAGAACAGGTCTTTCCCTATTTATGCTCAGCACTGGTTTTAAAGGCAGGTCAGTACTTACAATGGCTTTGTCAGAGTTGGCCTGGCTTGGCCACACAAGCACATCTAAGTTCTTTCTTCTTCAGTCTAGAAGGCAAAAGGCTTCTCAAAATGGAGCCTTCTTTCCCCAGGAAAAGGGGCGGTCTCCAGAACAAAAAAGACACACTTGCAAGCTAAAAGCAGCAAAGGCCTGCATGCTGGTTGTAAACCTCTGTTAATGGCTAGCCATCAGGGTGCTGCAGAATCTGCAACAGCCCTGGAAGAAATGCAAACAGATGCTATTCCTACAATTATGAAAAATGCAAACCAAACCTCTGGGGGATGGAACAAGCTCTAGATTCCAGCAATGGCAGTAAGAGTGGAATTACACACTGTTATATAGAAGGGCACATAGCATTCACCCCTGTCAACATAGTGCTCCCCCCATATCCTGTTTCTCTAGTGCAAATATTCATTTCTAGCAGCCTTTCCTTATATGATTTGTCTCCTTCCTTATCTTCAATGTTCCATCCATCCATTCTCTTTCTTATCGCCCAACTTCCTATCAAAAGTCATCTCGCCAACACACAAGGACCTACAGCACTTCAATAAATTAGGTGTATAAAGCACAAAGAGTCTGTGATAAAAGCACTTTTCTTATTGCAGCACATCTAAAGCAAGCTCTGGCCTTTTGTGTCAAAGAATGCAGCCGAGATATGTTCTGCATTATTATTGTATTCATTTATATTCCCTGTCTCCTAATTCAAAGCAGCTGACAAGAGTTTTAACACAATGCAAATTAAAAAAACAATACAAAACATTAATATAAGATTTTAAAAAACAAGTTATGAAGTTAAAACAATATGCATTAAAATATTAAAACCTTGAAAAGAGCACTGCAAGAGCACCAAACCCTATTCAGTTTGTAAAAACTTGACAACTCAAAAAATGTTTGAGAGAAACGATAGGGTGATACTGGTCTCCCTAGGCATGGATTTCTAAGGTTTGGCCGCAGTCACTGGGTGGCTCCTCTCCTTTGTTCCAACTAAGTAGGCTTTAGACAGAAAGAAGGGCCACTCTAGACCACCTTAAAGCTCTAATGAGCAGATACAGAGAGATGTTGCCCATCAAATAACTTTGATCCAAACTAGCGTTTTGAATTGTGTCCAGAAATGGACCAGCAGCCAACAGGGCTGTTGCAAAAAAAGAGAGCTGTGTTCTCCCTGTAGCCCTAGTTAACAATTAGGTTGCAGCTCTCTGGACTGAAATTTCTGAGCATTTGTAAAAGGAGCACATTGTGATACTCAAAACAGGATGTTACCACAGCTCCAGGAATGGGAGAAATCCATGCAATAGCTTTAACTGTGAAAAAGCACTCCTATTCCTTGCAGAAATCTGGGTGTCTAGGATCAGAGCTGAATCCACAAAACCTACATACAGCAACCCTACATTATTATTGTAACCTCATCTAACACAAGATGGAAGCCTATTCCCAGATCTGTCTTTTGACTTATCCTCCATTATAGGTCCAAGGAACTAGACAACATCTTTTAAGTGTACATATGTATAACTAAATACTAAGGTCAGGGTTATCCAGCCCATTATATTTCTAGTTTCATGTATAATTGTGAAAGATGGACAGTGAAGAAAGCTGATAGGAAGAAAATCATCTCAATGATTTTCAGTGAAGAAAGCTGATAGGAAGGAAATACATCTTGAAATGTAGTGTTGGGGGAGAATTCTAGGGATACCATAGATTCCAAAAAAAAGAAAGAAAGACAAATAAAGGGTTTAAGAGTGAATCAAGTTTGAACACTGCCTAGAAACCAAGATGACTAAACTGAGGCTGCACTTCTCACTTTGGGCTTTGGTCATAGCAGAAGACATGACTCACTAGACAAGGCAATAACATTGGTAACATGGAGGCCAATAGGAAAGGAGGAAGTCAACATCCCAGATGGATAAAATAAACCAGGGAAGTCATAACCCTAAATTTGCAAGACCTGGGCGAGGAAGTTGAAGATACAATGACTTGGCAGTCAACTCAATTATGGAATCATCGTAAGTTGAAATTGCCTTAATGAAAATAAACAATAACAACAAATGGGTCCAAATACTCTATTGTTATGATGCATGAGGCCATTGTAAATTGGGCCTTCTTTTCTGTGTATGATATGCTTGGATTTCTCATTCCTTATAGAATAGTAGAGTTGGAAGAGACCTCATGGGCCATCCAGTCCAACCCCCTGCCAAGAAGCAGGAAATCACATTCAAAGCACCCCCGACAGATGGCCATCCAGCCTCTGCTTAAAAGCCTCCAAGGAATGAGCCTCCACCACAGTCCTCACAGTGAGGAAGTTCTTCCTGATGTTCAGGTGGAATCTCCTTTCCTGTAGTTTGAAGCCATTGTTCCGTGTCCTAGTCTGCAGGGCAGCAGAAAACAAGCTTGCTCCCTCCTCCCTATGACTTCCCTTCACGTATTTGTACATGGTTATCATGTCTCCTCTCAGCCTTCTCTTCTGCAGGCTAAACATGCCCAGCTCTTTAAGCCTCTCCTCATAGGGCTTGTTCTCCAGACCCTTAATCATTTTAGTCGCCCTCCTCTGGACGCTTTCCAGCTTGTCAACATCTCCCTTCAACTGTGGTGCCCAAAATTGGACGCAGTATTCCAGGTGTGGTCTGACCAAGGCAGAATAGAGGGGGAGCATGACTTCCCTGGATCTAGACGCTATTCCCCTATTGATGCAGGCCAGAATCCCGTTGGCTTTTTTAGCTGCTGCATCACATTGTTGGGTCATGTTTAACTTGTTGTCCACGAGGACTCCAAGGTCTTTTTCGCACACACTGCTGTCAAGCCAGGCATCCCCCATTCTATATCTTTGATTTCCATTTTTTCTGCTGAAATGAAGTAGCTTGCATTTGTCCCTGTTGAACTTCATTTTGTTAGTTTCGGCCCATCTCTCTAGTCTGTCAAGATCGTTTTGAATTCTGCTCTGATCGTTTTGAACCCTTACTAGCCCATTATCTCCAGTTCTCAAGACCATGTTGAGCTTCTCTCCTCTTGATGTATCCCAGAGTGTTTCCTAGCTCTACATTATCTACAGTGAAATTAGTACATTTGCAACCTTTCATGCAAGTTTTTTCTTAAGCAAATCAAGCTAAAGCCCTAGATTTGAGCTGGATTATGGATATGGCAGTGTAGATCTTTATTTTATTTATTTATTTATTTATTTATTTATTTATTACATCATTTCTACCCCGCCCTTCTCACCCATCAGGGGACTCAGGGCGGCTTACAATATACCTCACAAACACAGTTTACATCAAATTAAAAGTCATCCAAGATTAAAAATTACAATAAAAATTAAAATATAAATTAAAAACAGCATAATTATACATCTAAATATACATTTCAGGTGCATTTTTCATGTCCAGGTGGGGGTCTGTCAATGAGTCATATATTCATATTGCAATTCTGCTGTTACTCATGCTCAAATGCCTGCTCCCATAACCATGTTTTTGTTCTTTTTCGGAAGGACAGGAGGGAGGGAGCTTCCCTAATTTCGTTTGGGAGGGCGTTCCATAGGCGGGGGGCCACCACTGAAAAGGCCCTGTCCCTCGTCCCCACCAGCCGCACCTGTGAGGCTGGCGGGACCGAGAGCAGGGCCTCCCCGGAGGATCTCAAATTCCGTGATGGGACATAGCGGGAGACACGTTCAGACAGGTAAGCTGGGCCGGAACCGTTTAGCGCTTTATAGGCTAAAGCCAGCACTTTGAATTGTGCTCGGTAGCAGATCGGCAGCCAGTGGAGCTGACGTAACAGAGGAGTGGTGCGCTCCCTGTACGTTGCTCCAGTTAACAGACTGGCAGCCTCTCGTTGGACTAGTTGAAGCTTCCGAACAGTCTTCAAAGGCAGCCCCACGTAGAGTGCATTGCAGTAATCTAGTCGGGATGTAACAAGAGCGTGGACCACCGTGGCCAAGTCCGGCTTCCCAAGGTATGGTCGCAGCTGGCGCACAAGTTTTAATTGTGCAAAGGCTCCCCTAGCCACCGCCGAAGATCCAGCCAAAAATACATGAAATGACTCCTGTATAATTTTGTTTCATACCATTTTATAATGTGTCATTCTTGTGAGCTCCTTGTGTCATAGTAATAGAGGAAATTTTGTTTTATCTCATGAGACTGCCACAATAAAGGCTGAGCACCTCTTACCTGGAATTCCAAAATCTTAAATTCTGCAAAGATATTCACACAAATGTCTGAGATAGTGACACCTTTGCTTTCTGGTGGCTCAATGCACACAAGCTTTGTTTCATGTATAAAATTATGAAACATATTGTGTATAAGATTACCTTCAGGTTATATATAGAAGATGTATATGAAACATAAATGAACTCTGTTTTAAAATTTGGGATCCATCCAAGACACCTCATTTTGTATGTATAGGTATGCAAATTGTATGTATTTGTATGCATTTTTTTTTCAAAATCCAAAACACTTCAGGGCCCAAGCATTTAAGCTAAGGGATAATGAACCTGCATAGACTTCTGATCACCTAGTTGTTAACTGCTGTCAAATCAACTTTGACTCATAGCAACCCAATGTATGAGACTCCAAGTTAACCTGTCCTCAGTGATCCTACCTAGATCCTGCAGACTCAGGGTGATAGCTTCCTTGAGTGAGTCTACCCACTTGTATTGTGATCTCCCATCTTTCCGACTTACATTTACTTTGCCAAGTATGATCATGCTTTCGAGTGAATCATGTTTCTTCATGATATGCCAAAGGTTCTTTAAGGACCACACATTGATATTGTTTGGTCATATATGTCCTACCCTCATGTGCAGCCATCAGTAAAACAATACATTGTGAGAGGACATGAAAAATAATAGAAACATAGATCCATACAGTTGGAAGAGACCATCAGTACTATCCCATTTTGCCATGCAGAAATACACAACCCAAGCACTCCCAACAGATGGTTATCCAGCCTGTGTCCAAAAATCTCAAGAGAAGGATACTCCACCACATTCTCAAGGAGTATATTCCACTTCTTCTTACTATTGGAAGGTTCTTCCTAATGTTTATGTGGAATCTCTTTTCCTATAGTTTGAATCCACTGCTCCATGTCCTAGTCTCTGAAGGAGTAGAAAACAAGCTGGCTATATCTCAGCAATGGCACCATGGTTCTGGAAAGCTCTCCCCTTAGAGGTCCACTTGGGGCTGATGCTGGTTTCATTCTAGCACCAAATAAAATGTGGCTTTTTATTAAAACCTTTGAGCACAAGTGATTTATACCAAAACACATACTCACATGGTTTTCAATAATGATAATACAGTAGAGTCTCACTTATCCAACATAAACGGGCTGGCAGAACGTTGGATAATAAGGAGGGATTAAGGAAAAGCCTATTAAATGTCAAATTACGTTATGATTTTACAAATTATGCACCAAAAACATCATGTTTTATAACAAATCGACAGAAAAGGCAGTCCAAAACATGGTAACATTATGTAGTAATTACTGTATTTATGAATTTAGCACCAAAACATCACAATATATTGACTACAAACATTGGCTACTAACAAATTGACTACAAATAAAGATAGGATTGCATAAAATGAACTTACAGTAGCAACATTGTCAGAAATTAAATCCATAAAAAGTTCAATTCATGCTGGCTAGAGAAACAGCTATGGATCAGGGTGGGAGGCAAACTGCGTTGGATAATCCAGAACATAAGATAAGTGGATGTTGGATAAGTGAGACTCTACTGTATAATGAAAACTTTATTCTTATAACCTCCCTCCATCTTCCCAAAGGGACTTGGGGCAGTTACATGGGGACCAAGCCCAGAAAAAAACTGAGGGTTGAAAATACAAATTAAAACACATAACAATAACAATATAATTAAAAACAATTAATCCAAGGAAATAAAAACATCATAAAATACATCAATGAACATCACAGAACCAAAAAGTGGCCCTATTGAGAACTACAAGGGAAGGGAAGGGCTTGTGCAAAACACAGGACAATAGGACTAGGACTGGGAATAAAGTGCTGGAAATCGAAACAATAAATAAATTAGGACTGGGTATTGATAGCAAACCTGTTATTTGAAGGCACATTGAAACATCCATGTTTTTTAAGTCTTTACAGAATGTGGACAAGGTGTGGTCTAATCTGATTTCCCCGAGGAGGATGATCCAGAGCTGGGGGGCCACCACCGAGAAGGCCTTTTCACACGTCCCCACCAACCATGCTTGAGACAGAAGTGGGAGCGAGAGGACAGCCTCCCTGGCAGATTTTAGAGCCTGTGCCGGTTTGTAAGGAGAGATACGGTCACAAAGATAAGCAGGACCCTTTAAGGAAATACAATAGAAAATACTTACAAAATGGTACAGAACTCCGGTGCAATTGGTTTATATAACGGAAACCTACCCAAAACAATGCTGGCATAATTGTGGGAAAAATGGAACCTATACCCACATGAGGTGGGAATGCAAAAAAATTTTTTTCCAAAGATTCTATAATATAATTAAGAAGGAGATGGAAGAGCTACTGGGGATAAAAATAGACTGGAACAAAACACAATTTTTTGTTCAAAAATGGAAGGCAATGGGGAACTTAAAGAATGGGAGGAAATAATAAAACATATGCTAGATGCAATTAAAGCCTCTGTTGCCTTAGGATGGAAGGACAAAAAAAATGGGATACAAAAACTTGGTATAAATATTTAGCCAACTACCTACTTCAAGACTATATTAGTGAAAAGAAAAGCTACTATAAGTTGGGCCAAACCAAAAAGACGTGGGAGGCAAAATGGAAGGGCCTCATTTCCAGGTTAAAGGGGAAAGATAAATATAAGGAATAAAATAAGATTATCCTCATGATTGAACAACTAAATTTATTCTTATCTCTTTCTCACCTCAAGTTTTAATTGAGTGTTCATGCGGCCCGCCCTGTTATATTGCTTTTTTGATTTTGTGTTGTACTGTACATTATTATTTATTGTATTGTTTAATTGTATTATGATATGTTGTTTTATATTTTGCTATATTGTATTGTCCTGGGCATGGCCCCATGTAAGCCGCCCTGAGTCCCCGTTGGTGAGATGGTGGCGGGGTATAAATAAAGTATTATTATTATTATTATTATTATTATTATTATTATTATTAACTGTGCCCGGGGGAAGAGGGAGGGCGGGAGAAAGAAAGAAAGAGGGGAACATATACATGCTCAATTATACTTAGGTATAAATTTTCTATAGTATTTTTGCACCTTTGTACTACGTACAAAGATAAGCAGGACCCGAAACATTTAGGGCTTTATAGGTCATAACCTAGACTTTGAATTGGGACCAGAAACTTATCAGCTGCTTCAGTAGAGGTGTCGTACGTTCTCTGTAAATAGCTCCAGTTAGCAAGCTGGCTGCTAACCTTTGCACCAGTTGCAGTTTCTGGGCAGTCTTCAAAGGCAGCCCCAACTGGAGTACATTGCCGTAGTCCAATCTAGATGTAACCAAGGCATGGGCCACTGTGGCCAAGTCAAATGCCCCCCCACCTGGCATTTTAACCTATTAAATTATTTAATGTGCTTTCAGACAATTTAAAAGATTTGTATTGTTTTGAATTTTAAATGGTCTGACATGGTTTTCACTGATTCCACTTGTTTGCCATCCAGAGATCCTATAATATAAAGGCGGTTAAACTATTTTAACAATAAATAAGGAAATAAATAAATATTGATACAATTCTTGAAGGAGTTGCTTCCATTTATTTGATTTTTCCATACTATCGAATCTACCAGAACAAAATGACTCAACTTCAAAGTTGAGGTTATACTGGGAAAAAGTTCTGCTTTGATATAACTGAACAACAAAGAAATTTCCGACATCTTAAAAGGCCAACAGATTTGTTGTCTTGTCTCAAAAACGTAGGGCACTAGAAATCTGCAAGTCTTTCCAATGACAGAAGCCTCTCTGTTGTTTGTATCTTTGCATAAATTTCCTTTGCTGCCTCTGTCTTATCAAATGTGCCCTGAATTTTGAAATGGTTAATATTTTCTTCAAGACAGTTTCCTATCATGAAAAACAAAAACAAAATAGAAACCAGCAGCAACTTAAAAAATCCCTTATGCGTTGTAAAGGGGCTTTTATTTCCAAGTGATGCATATCCATACTCCCAGAACACAGTGAAAATGTCTGTTTCATTAGATTTGCTCACTATAATTCTAGGAACTTGTTACACATATCACATAACCCGAGTGTATCATATCCTCCAACCTTTTACTGCAGTAAACCAGGATTTATGGAGCTAAGAAATATCAGCATGTGGTCAAGATGAGGAAGAGAGGAGCCCCCAGTGGTGCAATGGGTTAAACCGTTGTGCCAGCAGGACTGCTGACCAAAAGGTCAGTGGTTCGAATCTGGGGAGCAGAGTGAGCTCCCCTCTGTCAGCTCTAGCTTCCCATGCGAGGACATGAGAGAAGCCTCCCACAGGATGGTAAAACATCCAAGTATCCCCTGGGCAACGTCCTTGCAAACGGCCAATTCTCTAATACCAGAAGTGACTTGCAGTTTATCAAGTGACTCCTGACATGAAAAAAATGAGGAAGAGCACAGAAGTAAGACGAGGTTATAGTTGTTTGCTTTTTGCTGGGAAATGGAAAATTCCACCTCCTCCTTTTGGGTTAATAGAGTACATACTCCTTTGACATTTTGAATTCAGTTTGCAGCAACTGCAGTAAGCTGAGAAGAAAGGGGGAAGGAAAACCAAGAAACTAGGACATTTTAAACACAGTTGAAAAATGAATAGCAGAGGATTATCCTATATAGGTAAAGGTTTTCCCCTGACGTTAAGTCCAGTCATGTCTGACTCTGGGGGTCGGTGCTCATCTCCATTTCTAAGC